>NW_015269075.1:0-394 GCF_001447785.1 Gekko japonicus
GCTGACTTCAGGCGGCAGAAACCCCCAAATCCCTGGCCCCGAGAAACAGTATCGGTTTTGAACTCCCTACCTTGACGACAGCAGAGTAGGAACACTTTACAGCAGGCGTGTCGAAGCAGGGGAAGAAAGACCGGTTGCACACCGAATGGCCCTGGGTGAAGACAAATGGCTTGGAGATGCCGTACGTCAGCTCGGGATCCAGCCACCAGATCTGATGGAAGAGAAAGAAGGGTTGGGTGAGACAGGCGGGAATATAAAAACAAAACAAAGCTCGGCAAGGAGCAGAGACAGTCGAAAATAGTTTTGGGGGAGCTGAGAGGTCACTCAGGGAATTCGTCGCCCTCGCTTGCGTCTCCCGGAACCACACCACCTCTACTTATGGTTACCAGCTCTG
>NW_015269076.1:0-394 GCF_001447785.1 Gekko japonicus
CACACACACACACCCTGGTTCACTGGGGTTGTCATCGGAGGTCCCATTTTTTGCACATGCATTAATAGTCTTCTAACAGATATGGTGGGTGGTTATGCCAAGAGAGGGCTTTCTTGGTAGGTGCACATCAACTCGGCACCTTTCTGTTGGAGGCCCACTTGGCACCCTCACACGGTTTGATGTTAGACATGTGGGTGCATCAACAGCCAAGTCTGATCTTCTTGGGCTACTAGGGTTGCTGACCTCCAGATGGGGCCTGATGAACTCTTGGAATTACAACTGAGATCAGTTCTGCTGGAGGAAATGTCTGCTTTGGAGGGTGACCTAGTTGGCATTGTAGCCTGCAAAGGTCTCTCCTGACCCCGAACCCCACCCTCTGCAGGCTCCACCCCCA
>NW_015269077.1:0-394 GCF_001447785.1 Gekko japonicus
CAGCCCACTGGTTAAGGTATGCCTCCCAAGCCCTGCTATCTTTGCCTGAAGAAGTAAGGGAAATGTCAATTAGAGACAAGGAATTTTCAGAAGTAACTCCTTGCCATTGGAATGCCCACAAGACATCTACCATTCCAGGCCAAAACCTTTCCTTTTAGCCAGGCTTTTAATGAAAGGGTTTTGTCTTTTTAGCCACTGTATAGCCTGTTGTTAGCATATTGTCCCTTTAATGGGATTTTTAAGGCTGTTCAGTGGTTGTTTGATCATGTTTTTATACTCATGGCTTGTTTTGAACAGCTTATTTTTAATATTAATAATTCATGTTGCTTTATGCTCTCATGGTAATGTTTTAATTTGAAAACTATCTCAAGCAGGTCTCTGGAGAAGTGGCATA
>NW_015269078.1:0-394 GCF_001447785.1 Gekko japonicus
GTGTTTTCCCTAGGAATTGACATTAAAAGAAGGACTCAAATTTTCCAAGGTGCTGAGAAATGACGGGTGAGACTTTTAAGGTGGAGATGGGCATGGGCTGCCTGATGCCATTGGGGGCGGCGGGGGTGGGGGTGGGAAAGAAAAATATTCCATACCCATTTTATTAGGCTTAGAATAGATTTTGATCTCTTTGCATAATTCATCACTACGTAAATTAAACCTGACTGGTTGATCCTTCAAGGAAGCAATACATCTTTCTCATTCTTGGTTGCTATAATTTTTCATAATGCTGTTTAATGGACACCTTGATGCCACACTGCTCATCTTCTGTAGCTCTTCTTCGGGCCCAGCGTTTCCGGTCCTTCGAATGAAATGCTCATTCATCCATTCAACA
>NW_015269079.1:0-394 GCF_001447785.1 Gekko japonicus
GGGCGGGGTAAAAATCCAATCTCTTCTGTCTTCTTCTTCTAAAGCACTGATTGGCATTATCCTGGGTGTGTAAGAAAGAGCCATGAGAGCTGAGCAGAACTTTGTCTTGAATATGCGTGATCTTGGATGTGCATAAGGTGCAAACCTTTGTCTTGAATATGCATAATTTTCTTCACCAACATTTGCAATAGGGAGGAGCAGAATCAGTTTATCTCTCTGTGCCACTCACGTCAGTCCTCCTGAGTTCTGGTTTACATAGGAGAATTCCTAGAATCCGTTCCAGAAAGTGGGGCGTGTGACATTTGCAACAACTTCCTGTTTATTTATTTACTTAATTTGTACCCCGACTTACTTCCCAAACCAGATTACGTCATTCTCCTCCCCTCCATTTTAT
>NW_015269080.1:0-394 GCF_001447785.1 Gekko japonicus
TAGGCATGTGCAGAGAGCTTTCTTCTCACCATTAGCAATCACAACCAGCTCTCACTATCTGGAATTAAAGAAAAGGTCAGGAGGCATGACTTCTATACTGGTTGGAGCCCTAGTAGCAATCAGTTCAGAAACTAAAAGCTGGAGTAAGTCACTGGATAAGGGAAGAAAAACTGAATAACATCATAGTTAAAAAAGTAAGTAGCCATTTGTCAAGTCATCTGTGACAAGTAAGAATTACCTCCAGACCACCAGCCAAGGAACTTTATAAAAGTTTGACCTTTCTTCCCTTCATTTTATACCACAAATGACTAATACAGGTAAGTGTGGCAAGGCAAGCTAGTAATGTTTTTATGGGCTAGTAACTTCTTGATTTATTTGCAAGGCTGAGACTTGC
>NW_015269081.1:0-394 GCF_001447785.1 Gekko japonicus
GTCATAATCCTCTGGATGCTCACGATTCCCTGGATATGGATATTCATATTCATCAGAATATTCCTCTTCATCATCATCTTCCTCTTTATCCTTAGGTTCCTCTGAAGCCTCAGGCTCCCCTAGATTTGGCCCTGCATGAGAAAAATATGGAGAAAAACAAAAATATTGTCTTTGCCTTCCATTTGAAACAAAAGTTCTATCTTTGTCAGGGGCTAGACAGATGACAATGAGGGAGGACTTTTTCACTAGGGCACCCTCACTGTGGAAACACCTGGCCAGAGGCAGAGGAGATCCAGCTGAGCTCTGAGCAGGAGCAAGAGACAGAGGGGTGAGTGGTTTTTTACTTGCTTTCAGTGGAGAGGATTCAGCTGAGGATTTTGGTGGTAGAACTGGT
>NW_015269082.1:0-394 GCF_001447785.1 Gekko japonicus
AGTTACTAATAACTGTTCATAGTTTAGCTGCTTTCATGAGCTATGATGTAATCTAGGCCATAAATTCAAATGAGGTTGCACAATTTGTGAAGTCTGATGAGTCAGTTTATATTGCTATTAAAAATAGTCTAAATGAAATGGTAATATGCCACCAGTTCAGCTCATTAGCAACCAAAAACAAAACACCCCACCACAAAGTGTGGAAAGTGAGTGAAATCACTGCCTCCTCCGCAATGCGGCACATATCCCTCCCCCTTCAAAGCTGTCATGTGATAGCCTGCTGATTTAATTAACATTTCAGGAGTTTCTGTCTTCTTATGTAGTTAGGTAATACTTCAGCACTTTGCAAGTGGGGTTTTTTTTAGCTATCATATTGGACCCTAAATTTCTTAAT
>NW_015269083.1:0-394 GCF_001447785.1 Gekko japonicus
ATGCTCTGCAGGATTCAGTGCTTTTCTGATCAGCCTCCAGGCTATCTGCTAAACGTGCCTGGAAAGCCATGCTGTTTCAGCCAGGATTGCAGGTTCCCAACTGACCAAGTAAGCCTTGCTTTGAAGGTTGCTGCTCTTGTGGCGCTGTTGAACTGTTGGTTTGCCTCTCAGAGCTGGGATGAGCTTTTGGTTGACGGGAGAATTCGGATTTAGCGTGTAACAGTTTCGCCTCCACTCTTTTTGCCGGTCGTATTATAGTTATCTGAGTTCATTGTTCAGACTCAGCATTGCGCGAGTCCTCAAAGGTCCTGAATTCAGATCTATACATGTACCAAATTAAGTCTGGTATACAACAGGTAAATGAATCCTGTGGTAGTAAAGTGGACAGGACCAT
>NW_015269084.1:0-394 GCF_001447785.1 Gekko japonicus
ACCAACTTTCTTCGATAAACACCACAAAGAGCTTGGGAGCCTTGTTAGAATCAGCTCTGCCATGGAGAAAGACATGTCTGCTGTGGCTAATGATGCTTTCTACCACCTACATTTGGCTCATAATCTTCCCTTATTTCAAGACTCCCAGTCCAGCCACGCTAATCCATGTAACAGTAACCCTGGAGGCTGATTATTGTAACATGCAGCCTTGAAGAAAATTCAGAAACTACTCTGGTACAAAATGCAGCCGCCTGTCTGATATTGGAGAGGGCTGCAGTAGGATTACTGGACAGCAGTTGGGAACTGGGGAGGTGCTGTTGGGTGACAGTAGGATGACACTTCTGGGGAAAACCAGAATTCCTAGAGCAGACTAATGTCACTTTCAGGGTTTCTC
>NW_015269085.1:0-394 GCF_001447785.1 Gekko japonicus
TTGTAGCCGCCACCACCTCCTGTGGCATATATTTGGGAACTATTGAGAAGATTGGCAAAGCCCCCCAAACAGCTGGGAGGTGAGAGCAATGCCCCTACCGCTCAGCTGTTTTGGGGGGCTTTCTTCTGCTGTCCTTGCACTACAAAGCTCATATCCTCCCCCCCAAAAATGTCCCTATATTTGAAGGGAAAAGGTTGAGAGATTAAGACTGCAATGCCGATGCCAGGTAAATCCCTGACATTTCACTGTGTCTTGTTTTCAAGTAAATATGCTTTCCATCAGACTAGAAAGATAAATGTTTTCGACTGCGAGATCAATGGGAATGTGGATAATGTTCTAAATGTATGTCTCCATGCAAATATCCTCTGGAGAACACGATGCTTAGGCAGCTGCC
>NW_015269086.1:0-394 GCF_001447785.1 Gekko japonicus
AACTCAGCTTAGAGGGAACACTGTCCGGCGGTGATGTAATGTCATTTGGATCCTGGTGTGTATGCTGTAGCCATAAAAGTCACTGCATGATTGATCAAATCCATTCTTAAAGGACAGAACCTTCTGTCTGGATAAAGAGTTATATAAGGGTGTAGTGAAGGGGGGGGGAGATGTGGGTAAGGGAAGAGAGAGATTTCATGAAAAGAGCAGTGAAGCTGATCAAGAAAAGAAAATAATCCTGGAGACTGTGTCCAATTTTTCCAACGTTTATAATAATTGACTTCAACTGGGATTGCATGTGTGTAGCTGAACTCCAAATTAGCTTCCAGTGAATCTTGAACAGTGTCTAAAATGATGGGATTTTTAATACTGTAAAACAGATATGACAAAATAT
>NW_015269087.1:0-394 GCF_001447785.1 Gekko japonicus
CCATGAATCAGCCAGAATTCATGATGAACTTTAGTTGAGCTGGTTCATGCCCATTCCGAATATATGTTGATGGTGACTAAGGACATTGAAATGGATTACAGTGAGAATTGTAATGTTTACCCAACAATTCTTTGCATCCACATTCCCCATAGTGTTTTCCCCAAAGTACAGATTTAAAGTGATTCCCCAGGAGTTCTACATAAGGCATCTGGGTACTAATTCCAGGAGGACCTCTGGTATTAGTTTTTCGAACTGTAGGTACCAGGTACCTGCAAAATCTTTGTCTTCCATACCCAGGAATGGGCAGAGCTGTTCTTTTCACAAGAATGAAGAGCAAGTCTCTTAATATGTCCCACATAAGCCATTTTTTCCAAGAGCTTCTTTGAAAAGGAAC
>NW_015269088.1:0-394 GCF_001447785.1 Gekko japonicus
ATATTACTTTGCTACAAACGTGTATTCGACTGAACGTGTGGGGATTCGGACAGCTTTGTCATTTCCCCCTTTCCCATCTTTATGGGTTGGATCCATACTCCATTTTCTATCCACAGAAGGACCGGTGTCATTTCTGCCAGTTTGCCCTTCCCGCTGCAAATCCCCAACTTGCCTCTCATGCCACCCTTGAGAAGCCCTCGTTCCTGAAGGGCAGCATTTTAGGGAGATTATCGGATGTGAGGCAGGAAAGCTCTGGTCCTCTGATGAAAGAGACTTCCACTAGTCTGACTTCCGCCAGGATGTGACCTGAAATTTCAGGGCTTTACATTCCTTCCGCAGGTTCTCCAGTGCTATGATCTTGGGGAGAAGGGACAAAACAAAGTACAGGGGAACT
>NW_015269089.1:0-394 GCF_001447785.1 Gekko japonicus
CCCCTGAAATTTATTTAATGTTCTCATCCTTTCTCCAAACTGTTCATGGTGATGTTTTAATCTCACAGCAATTCTGTGAGGTAGACTAAGCTGAGCATGCCAGGAACTCATTCTGCCCAAACCAGGTTTAGGTGCTAATAATGAAACAGCCAGTATCATAATGCCTGCAAGGTACAGCCACCTTTGAAATAGATCTCTACAGGTCTGGTCACTCCATTTTAAAAATAAGTAAGGGCTGGCAGCTTCTTTCTGCAGGGCTTGTAAGGCACAGCTGTTCCGCCAGGCTTTCGTCTGAGGAAGCGACAGGATAGCACATAGTCTGGTGCTCTTAGGTTTCCCAGCCCTCCTTACCTGCCCCCTTGTAGGCTCTGGGTAGTTTCAATTTTCTATTCGA
>NW_015269090.1:0-394 GCF_001447785.1 Gekko japonicus
CACTCCCTCCAGCAGCTGGTATTCAAAATTATACCTTCTGGGCCATGTGCCTTCAGAGAGAAAGGGTAATAGGAAGAGTGTAAGTTGTGTTCCTTCGGCACATTATACCCGGGGAAGGAGAGTCGCACTGAAACTTTTTAGCTTTAAAGCACCATAAAGTTTGAAATGGCTTTGCTGTGCTTCTCAGTAAATCAACATAATCACCGGTAAAGCCAGGCATTGTCCCCATGTAGTGCTTTACTGCACTAACTGAGAGAACACTCCGAGCATCTCAAATGCGTATCAACTTTATAGAAGGTAAGCGAAAGGTTGGGGAAGGGGAAGGGAATGCGGCATTAAAATGCAAGCCACGCACCTGAGTCCAAGGGGACTAAAAAGTCACCATGGCTGAAAT
>NW_015269091.1:0-394 GCF_001447785.1 Gekko japonicus
CCCCCCCACACACACACACAAACACACACGCCGGCGAGAACCCCGATCCCCCGGTCCTAACACGCGCCCCCAAGCCAGTGCGCGCTCTCTCTCTCTCTCCTTAAATTGTTTAAGCCGTTTCCCGCTGCAAGGCATCGCTCTCTCTCCCCTGCTGGGAGCCCCAAGCCCGGAGACCTCGCCCGGGCTGCGGTTCGGAGGCAAATCCCAATCTAGCAAGCGCCGCTCGGAAGAATCCCCCCTTCTGCTTCCCAGGCAGGGCTTTCTCCGCAGCCGTTCGCCGGGCCTCGACAGGGAGGCGGATTTCGGCCGGAGGAGCGGAAGGGGGGAAGCCCAGAAGGTCTTTCCCTGGAGTTTTTCTCCTTCCTCTCCACTCCACACGACTCTCTGTCTGTCT
>NW_015269092.1:0-394 GCF_001447785.1 Gekko japonicus
AGTGAGCAACAGTGTCACGGTGATGAGTTGCCCAGCTCATCAGTGAGGTTACAACTCCCCCAGGCCCAGAACTCTGTTGGTCAGACTGTGCTGCTCTCTCAATGCTTCCAAGGCAGGGTCACTTACGGTTGCATGCTTTCCCCTTGACGTGTCTGGGAAGCTCTTCCTTGGGTAGGGCTTCGCAGCAACGGGAACACTTGCCAAAGTTATCCTTCTTGTCACATTCTGTCAGCAAGTGCTCGGTCAAGCTGGCAATCTCGACAACCTGAAGCAGGGGGAAAACAAAGATACCCCCCCAAAGCATCAGGTTTAAGTTGAGACCCAGATCAGTTTTCACTGGGTGGCCAAAGCATGGTGTGGCAGTGCATGGTGTGGCAGTGGTGGCGGGTCCTAG
>NW_015269093.1:0-394 GCF_001447785.1 Gekko japonicus
TCATCCTTAAAGCTGTATCATTCCCCAGTAATCATTGCTTTTGACTTCCAGATGTTCATCTGTAATCCTGCTTTGGCACCTTTCTGCTTTAACCTTCAGAAACAAAGAAACAATAAATCTGTACTAAAACTAATAAATCAGTACAATTAGCACATTATGTACCCCTATACTATTGGAGTATATTTTTCCAGGATATACTGGTTTAAGGTACAGGAGCTGGTGGATATACCTACTGGCAATGTGTGTTTAGTAGTTCTAACTTCTCTTTGAAGCTCAGGTAAGAGATCTGATGTATCTATCCTCTCAGAGAATGTATTCAAATGACTGACTGATAGAATAATTGATATCCTGCCCTTCAGCATGAAGTCCCCTTGGGTGGCTTCCATCATCATGA
>NW_015269094.1:0-394 GCF_001447785.1 Gekko japonicus
AAGCAAAAAAGGCAGAACTGAACATATGATTTTTCCCCCTCATAGAATGTATTCATTTTTCAACATCATCTGTGCATCAATAAAAACAGCATTATACGGTCTACATTTAGATAGCATGTATTGTACACATACATAGTGTATAAAAACAGTACATGCATACACAATATAAACATACTGACAGAACCGACTGCAAAAAGTTGAGCAAAAAGTCTAAAAACCAGTGACCTTGCACAGCATGAATTTGCATGGCAATATTTTAAAATTAGCATAACTCTCTTTTTTAAATTTAAAATCGCAAAATTCTTCTGTGTGATAAAAACAACTGATTATCAGGTATAACTGTAGAGCCTGCTATCTTTTCTTTCTCCCCCCCCCCCCAACTGCCCAGTTGGTG
>NW_015269095.1:0-394 GCF_001447785.1 Gekko japonicus
GGAGGTTGGCATTGGCAACCGTATCCACTCAACAGATTCCAACTGGTTTTAACTGCCACTCCTCCAGGACCTCTGGCAGCTTCACGGGGCCGCTAGATTTCCTTCCACTGCCTCAACAAACTACAACTCCCAGAATCCTCAGAGGGAAACCACAGCCTAGTACTAAGGCTCATACACCACCATAACTGTACCTTGATTGTCCATCTGTCCCCCCCACCCTAGACCAGCACGTAACCAGGCTCTTCCCGTTCTCACCCTTCTCTATTGCCTCCTTCATCTGGTCATGCTTGGCTTGCAGTTTTGCTTGAACGCTCCGGCCAGAGAGATATTCCTTGAACTTCTGCAGAAAAGACAGCGAGAGAAGTCTGTTGTTACAGATGGCAACAGGGGAGGA
>NW_015269096.1:0-394 GCF_001447785.1 Gekko japonicus
TTTTTGGGCAATGTCAGTTGGCCCTTCGAATCCTGTATCTGAACCACGCAACTGTTCGTGGTTCCATGGCTGACTGTGCTGCCATTTGCAATCTTCCCATTTCTGATTCTTTCAACAAAAGGGGAGTGAAAGTTGAAGCTCCTCTCTGGCTCATTTCTGTAATCCCAGTGGAATGTAAGGCACATTCTGGGTTACTGCTTTGGACTCCTTAGATAGAGGCTATCCGCATCCTCTGTGGAAAACTGCCAGGATTTAGTGCAGTGATTCCCCAATGAAGAGAAAGACAGTTAAGTAAAGAATCCTCTGAATAGAAGGCATTCTTGTGCAGAAGAGGCTGCCTGCCGCATTTCTGTGTGATCCTCTGTTCTGGCCATGTCTCTGTCCAGTCCATCTC
>NW_015269097.1:0-394 GCF_001447785.1 Gekko japonicus
AGGTGCCATCAGGAGGTCCAGCAGTTTATAAAATTATGCATGGTGCGCATAATACTAGAAGGCAAGGTGCGCATAATACTAGAAGGCAGTGAATGTGAGGGGCTGCAGAGTCAGCACAGAGAAAAGACATTCTAACAAAATATAATTAACTTCTGACTTGTTGCACAAGAAGTATCAATTGCTGTGAGCTCACATGGCTTTAAAAGTGCTTGTTCAAAACCGGCTATTAGCCATGCTACACATGGTACATGGCTAAATGGACCATCCATGTTCAGAAATGGAGTAGCCCTG
Organism: Gekko japonicus; assembly: GCF_001447785.1. Taxonomy (NCBI): domain Eukaryota; kingdom Metazoa; phylum Chordata; class Lepidosauria; order Squamata; family Gekkonidae; genus Gekko; species Gekko japonicus. Next base: position 292 of record NW_015269097.1, read on the forward strand.
TTGTTGCTGCCCAGCTACTGGCAAGCTTGGCGACTTTGGCAAGCATGATAGTGGTTTAAAAGGGCCGCTGGCTTGATCTAGCAAGGCTCTTTATATGTTCTTT
>NW_015269098.1:0-394 GCF_001447785.1 Gekko japonicus
GGGGGTAGTTGCCTGAAAAATATATTTTCCTAGAAACCCTCTCAGGGCCAGGTATCTGGTGTTTCTCTTTTCTCAGAGGGACACTTTGTTGAGAGGCACAAGGAGTACTTGATGAAAAACAGCATTGGAGTAAGAACAGTTCCATCCTCATTAAGGAGACGATCTGTAATCTGCCATCATTTGCACGGCGACCTCTTGAGGAAGAGCACAACCAAGGAAATAATGGAGGCGATCTACGAGATGGTGCCAAGCTGGAATGGAGAACAGAAGGATAATCTATACCGGGCATTAAGGTGGCAAAATGCATCCCTGATCAAGGAACTTGAGAGTAAGTGTGAAGACTCCCAACTCACAGCTGTGGCTGAGACACTGATTGGCACCTTCATTTGCACAG
>NW_015269099.1:0-394 GCF_001447785.1 Gekko japonicus
CTTTCCTGACAGGTTTTTCAGATGTTAATTCTTACAGCCACCACTAGAAAGCACATTCAGAATATTAAAAGAGAGGTTCCCTTGTCTCACTGTGTCTGTGATTCAAAGGAAGGCCCTCAGATGTCTCTAAGATCTATCTACAATAATGCCGTAATGAAATGTGAGTTACTTTTAGATGACGCTTCTGAGATTAATGTGTCACTTCAATCTAGATTCATACAGACTTAAAAGATTTAGCATTAAGGTCTGACTTTGTAGGAAATCTCTGAGGATGTAAAAGATTATACAAGAGAAAAGAAACCTTTATCAACATATATGAAACCAACACAAATCACACTGACATACAGAACACAAATTAATAAGATTTAGAAAATCCTTTTCTGATAACCAACCC
>NW_015269100.1:0-394 GCF_001447785.1 Gekko japonicus
GTACAAATTCTTCCATTAATAGAGTTTTTTCTGATTTCCGATATTTAGCAAACAAGAATTCTAGCTGTCATTATGACATGTAAAATCAAATACTTATCAGGCTTTTTATATACATCTGGAATTATATTCAGTAAAAATAATTCTGGCTTAAGCGGCACTTTTAGCTCTGTTATTTCTTGCAATATCTCTTGAATCATCAGCCAATATTTTTTAACTATGTCGCATACCCACCATACATGAAAATACGTCCCAACTTTTTTTTTACATTTCCAACATATAATTACCAAATTAGGCAGTAGAAAAGGGCAAGAGGTCCAGTCCACAGAATTTGTGGCAGGGTATTAGCTTTCGAGAGTCACTTCTCACTTCTGAGCAGTGACTCACGAAAGCTCAT
>NW_015269101.1:0-394 GCF_001447785.1 Gekko japonicus
TTCTACAAAAAAAGCCCTGCATAGATCTAATCCTTTCAGTGACTGAATTCAAGTAGGACTAGATGTCAAGCAAGCTAGCCTATCTTGAATGCTTGTTCCTAGTAATAAAATGTGGTTTATTTACAGCATTTTAGTCCATCTTTCTCCAAAACTGTACTCAATGTGGGTTACAGTGATAATAAAGAGAAATAATATACAATTAAAAACCACCAAAATGAACAAATCTAGCTGTCCAGAATGAACAGATCTACCTGTCCCCTCAAAAACAATTAAGCGTCAGTATTAAAAACACTCTCTGAATAACTCCACCATGCATAGCTTTGCTCCCCAATGAGGCGTGCAACAGTCTCTCCTCCACCATGTTATCCTTATAACAACAGCCCCGTGAGGTAGG
>NW_015269102.1:0-394 GCF_001447785.1 Gekko japonicus
TTGAAAAAGTCAAGATTCTTATCCAAATTTGCTTGTCTGTCATAAGTTCTCAGCCATAATCTCAAATGGTTCAGAATTTATCTCAGCATCCTAATCTTTAATGTTGAGTTACATTGATGGAAGTTTCCCCAGTGCTCTTTAGACCCTCATTTGTCATCTCACTCAGTATGCATCTACGACTTTTTTTCTATGTTCTTTGAATATCTCTTGCACCACCTTAGGTTCTTGGGCTTTCAACAGCTGTGTGATAGGCAGAAAATATATAGCCATTGTAGGCATAAAAGAATGGCAGCATCCCCATATGGCTAAAAATGGAACCAGGGTCCAGATAAGATGAAGGTGTTGTTGGCTAATAATGTATATAATCCAAGATTAAGGTGCCAGCCTGACCTAG
>NW_015269103.1:0-394 GCF_001447785.1 Gekko japonicus
CCCCACCTGGAGGCTGGCATCCCTATGTTTTAAAGAAAACTGGAGGCGCAGTGCCCCCCAGTACCTTGAAAATGTTCAGTTTCAGTGTGAACTGCCTGCTCTTAGAGGAACCCCACCTGCTTGTGTTTTCTGTGCCCTACAGGGCTAGGAAGGCCTATTGCAGTGAGTGACTCATGCAGAGATATAGCGGGCAGCCTCCGAGGGAGACAAATCGATGCTTCTGAACCAAGAGTGATCGAATGAGTCAAGTGCACAAAGGAGGCAGAGGGGCCGCAGGATGGGCCCCCCTGGTGGGGAGGAAAGGCCAGCAGCCCCACGCAAACGGGAGCCCTTCTCTCCGGGTGGCTCCTTTGGGGGCTCTAAATGGTTTAATACAGGGGTCATTTCGTAGAAA
>NW_015269104.1:0-394 GCF_001447785.1 Gekko japonicus
CCCCCCCCACCGGACTCAAACTTTGTTCTCGCTACCCACCTGATTCTAAATAATGAAGACGTTACTGTTACACACAGTTCAGGAAACAAATACTGCTTCTTGAACTCCACACAAGCTATATCCTCTTGCCTTGATTTAACTGAGGAGATCTATGTAAAGAAGCAGGCTTCATCATATACAAGTCTTGCCAGAGGAAGGCACAGTAGAATATCAAAGGGTGGGAAATGTATACCCAGCATTGTGTAGGAGCATTTTCCAATGATATGCTTCCACTTCTCTATGGAAAACTGTCCACATAAATATGTCTGTTTATCTACACTTGTCAACACTGTTGTGCTGCAAATCAATTGTGTCAGAGAGACTAATAGGCTTGCCAAGCCCCCGCTAGGGGCGG
>NW_015269105.1:0-394 GCF_001447785.1 Gekko japonicus
TGTTGGATCCCAAACTCCACTTTGCCAGGACATTTGAATGCAGGGACTTTGGGAAACTGGAGTTTGTTTTGCCCCCAAAGCCCTGGTTCGAAACCACTCTTAAAGCCCAGTTTAGGCTCCTGGATTGCTGACAGTTAATATACTGGAATTTGCCTACATGTAGATGACAGACTGGTGCTTCATCAAACGGAATGTTTCCAATCAAGCTCCATCACAAGAGGAGGAGTGAATACAAGCATGGCAACACGCTATGTCTGTGCTCAACTGTAGTTTAATTGCAGCTTCTTGTGTCATCTAAATGTACCCACTGCTTTTATGGCTTGCTTGAATTCCGGTCTGTTTCAATGAAAATTGTTACTCAGGGCTCATCCTATATGATGGGGAGGTTGTGCTT
>NW_015269106.1:0-394 GCF_001447785.1 Gekko japonicus
TCCAGTAGCAGCTGAGAAACAGGAACCAAAGGGCCACGACACCTGTGTACCACTTAACTGATATTTTAAAGTTTGTTTCCCTTTCTCAGATACCCAGTAAGCAATTCCAGCTTGTGCAAGGAGCATTCTTTTCAAAGGTACCTGACAAGATTCTGTTGTGACGCCCAGCCTGATAGTAACAGGTGCCCTTCTTGTCCATCTCTTCCTTTACAGTAATCAGTGCCAGCAGAGCCGTTCGATCAAGGAAGTGGAGTAGATACACGCATTTGTTTATTGACCCAGCTGCCTGAGCCGTCTTTCACATCACCTACTATGTAAGCATTTAAACGGGAGATGCCAGAGACTGAACCTGGATGCAAGCCAGATGTAGGGGCGGATTAGCCATGAAGCAGAC
>NW_015269107.1:0-394 GCF_001447785.1 Gekko japonicus
GACATAAAAACAATCTTAGCACAGATCATGAAACTGCAGTACAGATGTTCGAGGCAGGCAGTGGAAAAGGGACTAAAGCAATGCTTTCTTATAATCCCATGGTGATTGTTCTATGCGCAGATGTTGTGCCTGCGGGAGACTGAACAGGCCCTTATCAATTTATCTTTAGATAAGCATTTGTGGTCTTAAGGCTGCGAGAATGTTGCCGTCAGTTCAAATGATGTTCCTACATCTTTTTTCCTCCCCAAAGGTCACCTGCATCGTAGAGACAAGAGACACAATCCATACCGCTCAGTTAAGAAACATCCTCACAGATCGCTACCCAATGATGACGTGGATGGAACGGTGACGTGCACGGCGGATGGAAATGCACCACAATCGTCTTTTTTTTTTT
>NW_015269108.1:0-394 GCF_001447785.1 Gekko japonicus
TTTTTTGTGTTAACGGATGTTTCTTTCTTGGGTTCAGTGGCCTGGACGGACCCGACGGCATCCTCCCCCTCATCCTCCCGCACTTCTATCCGGATCTTTTCATGTTGTACATGCTCTACAACGAGAAGGAGGACGAGCTCTACAGCCAGGGGGTCATGGATCTGAGTCAGGAAACGGATGAGAAGCTTCTGGAGTTCCTGGACGTCCGGAAGTGAGTGTTCCCGACAACGGAGATATTTTGTTGCGTGATTTTTTTCTAATTCTCTTGTCTCTGGAGTGCGGGCCAAGTTGCGATGGTTTGCAGACGACACACAGCTGTGCCACTTATATGCAATGTACATGTGTCTTACGTCTAGACTAAAAGCGGATTAGAGAGATTCGTGGAGGATAAGGC
>NW_015269109.1:0-394 GCF_001447785.1 Gekko japonicus
TTGGCTTATGCCAAATGCACACCCCTACTGCACAGCAGAATAAGATTTGTGGCCCTTCATTCTCCTATGGAGGAAAGGATATCCCACCCTGCTCTATAGGGACCTGCTTTTTGTCATCAGTTGGATACATTTGAAGGCATGGAGTAATCAATAAAATTTACCGATCTTCCTTTTTCACCCTGCAAGGGAAAAAAAAGGAAATGTGGATTTGTCCATTCAACTATTGTTTGCAATTTTAGTGCAAAATTGGGGTTTAACACAACAGCAGCTGGAAGAAGTTACCAATTTCCTTGAAAAGACCGAGTCTTCATATTTTAGGTATGCAATTCCAGTCACAATGTGCCTTGAATGATGTTTGAATGGAATCACAGCATTTTACTAATGGTCAGCTAAG
>NW_015269110.1:0-394 GCF_001447785.1 Gekko japonicus
TACAGATCAGCCAACAAGGCCGGTCTCATGCTATGCTCCCAATTTCAGAGTACGGACGGGGCCTTTTTGGTATCAGCACCTTGAACGCAGGATCCCCTCCCACAGATCTTGACCCAGCATCCAACTTATTTCCGTTTCAAGCAGTGTTCACATTGGGCTTGTGGCAGATTCATGTCCTTTACTGTGGTTATGCTGCAGGCCCAGGGAGAGACCGCAAAGATCTTGTTTACCTTCCAACGAAAGCAGAACAGCGTGTGGGAGTTTATGCTAGAATTAAAATCTCTGAAGGGGCATAATTGTCCCAGGGCAGATGCTGTCCTGGCAGCCCACTTCAGCGGCCTGTGGCCAGGATCCAACGGGGCAGGGGAGACCTCTGTGGCTGAGCCCCCCAGGG
>NW_015269111.1:0-394 GCF_001447785.1 Gekko japonicus
ATCCAACACTGGCTTCTCTTTTGTTCTTAAAGGGTTTCAACCTCAGTCTGTGATCAAAGCCCGGCACTCTAACCACCCCAGTTCTCTTTGCCTCCGGCGAAGTCTGTGTGTTTATAAGGCCTTTGCATTGTGCCATTGTTCTAAGTTCCTGTCCCCTTCCAAGCTGGCTCCCAGTTGCTTTGAACAGCTGCAGAATCAATATTCCATCTGTGGAATTTATGAAGCTTCTTCCCCCGGTTTCTAAAGTACACAGCAAGCCTTTGAAATTCAAAAGCTTATGTTATGTCCCTCTCTCTCATGAAATGGGATTTCATTCATGACATAAGAAGGTGTGGATTTGGAAGGCATTTTTTTCCCCTCCCAGCTTAAGGAAAACTGGATTTTCCTCAAAGAA
>NW_015269112.1:0-394 GCF_001447785.1 Gekko japonicus
GAATCCTGTGTTATTTGTGTGTTCCTCTTGTGCATGAATCTGCTCCAGTTGGGATCTTGGCAGCACGGAGAAGAAGTTGTTTCCTTCCTGTCTACAGTGGTACTCCAAACTGAAACAATCCAGGCAAGAAGCTATTTGGCCCACTGTAGAAGATACGTGGGCCCCACAGACCGTTTCTGTTTATCGTAACACTATGGGGTGGGAGGACATTAAAACGCCTAAGTGCTCCTGTGGTCCTCACCAGAGTGGAAATGATGCACATAAGGAACACAGAAGAACATGATAACTTTGGTAGAGTTTGGGTCCAGGGTTCCCTGCATCTCACACCCTGTGAATGGACCCTCTGGACTCCTGCTTTATTTTGCTGCCACACAGGGCTTTTTTGTAGAAAAAG
>NW_015269113.1:0-394 GCF_001447785.1 Gekko japonicus
GGTCACCTTAAGGATCAGACCGAGGGTCCATCTAGTTCAGCAACCTATTTCTCACAGCAACCAGGGGCATGTAGTAAGCCAACCTACTTGGACTCTGCTTAACCTTTCCAGGCGTCTGAGATGTGACTGGCACGGCTGACAGTTTTCAACCATGAGGGCTATAACCTTGGCTTTTAAAGAGAACAACACACACAGACACACGAACAAAAGCTAGAGATTTTAAGATGTTCAGTTCTGCAACTATTAAAGTTCTCTGTATGCATGTTACAGTGGCAAACACGCAGAATACACCTGGCCCATACGTTAAAGGTTTTCTTATACCTACGTGTTTTAAAATGATTCCTATTAAAGGCTGCAAAAACTCAAATTTCAGATACCTCCTTGACCAAATACA
>NW_015269114.1:0-394 GCF_001447785.1 Gekko japonicus
TATTTATGCTGAAATACTATGGAGCAAGTTTAAGGCACTGTTCTTAAGAAAGTTGCTGTTTGCCTTTTCAGAGAGGCTGCATGTTATGTGTTAGTAGTAACAATTGATTCTGTTGCAAAACACACGATTTGTTTTTCTACTGAACTCAGCAAGTGATGGTGAATTGTGAAAAAGCCAGAATTGATCATGAATAATAAAACTGATGCTCTTGTGGAAATGTCCTCCTGCTAAAAATGGTTCTTTGAGTATGTGGTTATTTGTGTGTTTGGGTAAGCCACTCAAGTAAGAGTGCAGGGGTTTTTTTTGATGGTGTGGTACCAGTGGTGGGTATAGCCTACCCTCAGTTTACCAGCATCATCGCTGCGACAAAGAGTGTACTTCTGATTAAAAACGA
>NW_015269115.1:0-394 GCF_001447785.1 Gekko japonicus
GAGGGGCTTAACAAATTAACAGGCCAGCATCTGAGAGAGTCAAAACATAGACCAAGGAGACAGTTTTCCGAAACTGGCCATGACAGTGAGATTTGTAACGCTTTCATGACTAGTTACGGGGTTACACAACATTTGGGTGTATATTGTTTTGCGTATCCTGCTTCATTGGCAATGGCTGTTTCTGACTGAATCAGACCATTTGGATGGGAATCATGTAAAATACTCGTAGCCTTTAGCAAACTAGCAGAGGATGGGAAATGGTGGTGGCCACACCGCCTCATAGTGTATTCGCTTTCTGCATGCAGGGAATTATGGGATTTTTTTTTTTGCATTCTTGCATTTGTGTGTGCATGTGCATCCGTGTGTGTATGCGTGTGAGCACATATGTGTGTGT
>NW_015269116.1:0-395 GCF_001447785.1 Gekko japonicus
TAAAAGGAGAGTGCAGAAAGGACCAGTGTCTCTGTCTCGACTGGACGGCCCAGCCGAACCCGATCTTGTCAGATCTCAGAAGCAGGGTCAATCCTGGTTAGTCCTTGGACGGGAGACCACCAAGGAAGTCCAGGGTTGCTACGCACAGGAAGGTAAATAACCACCTCTTTTCCTCTCTTGCCTTAGAAACCCTACAGGGTCACGGTGAGTCGGCTGCAACTTGATGGCACTTTAGAGGCACATACGTTCTTATACCTAAGTGGACTTTTATGGTTTATGGTACTGCAGCTTATTTTTGCACTGTTAACTCCCCAGAGTCCAAGGAAATGAGGCAGGATATAAATATTTAAATTTTAATAAATTATTTATTATTTATTATTTATTTAAGGCATTTT
>NW_015269117.1:0-394 GCF_001447785.1 Gekko japonicus
AATGACCCCTGTCAATAGGAGAGGCAAAACTAATGTTAACACCCTTTCAACAATGTTATTTTCAGGGCAGCCCATGGACCCTTCATTACCCATCAAAAATTCTGTCGCCAACGTGATCTGTGCCATGGCCTTTGGACACCGCTTTTCTATGGACGATGAAAAATTCCACAAGTTGAGGGAAGCCGTTGACTTTATCTTAGAATACAGCACTACCTTAATGAATGTAGTGAGTAGTCTTTTTTTCTTTTGCACTGAGTCAGAATGTTCCCATCTTCCAGAGGCCCTGCCCTTTCCTTCATTCAGCATTCGCCTGGGAACATCCTTAGACATTATGAATCCCATTATATCATGACGATGAAGAAATAATAACCCAAACCTGTTGGTTTATGGACTG
>NW_015269118.1:0-394 GCF_001447785.1 Gekko japonicus
GTCATTATTTCAACACTCATTCTGTTCTCAGACCTAGTGGCATCTAGCAAACAACAAGCCTCTGTATGGTTTCTATGGCAAAATATGTACAAGTGTACATTTCCAAGAAGGCATGGTCTTAGCTCCATTTTGTGATGAGGGAACACAATAACGTTTCCAATTAAGTTCCATTACTTCCTTCTAATGGTTGTGCAGAGCATGATATTTTCGTTTTCTCAGCCAGTTTGACAAGATGCACCACTGAAATTCTCTCTGTTATGCAGATGATCCCTATCCTCCTTTGCATTTGGTTAGTCTCACAGGCCTCCAACACAGGGATGAGAACAGGAGTTATACAACACAGGGAACACGAGTTATAGCCAAGTCATGTACAATCTATGTACAGTGTACACTT
>NW_015269119.1:0-394 GCF_001447785.1 Gekko japonicus
GGATGCATTGGTTCACTTTGTGCGGTTCCTGCTAACATGCGCCTGGCTATCAGATGTCAGGGTCGAAGGCCACTAGCTTTGTCCTGGTTGCAGCTTCCTAACATTGATTCGGCAAATGTTGGGAGAAGGTGTGTGTGTGCCTGGAGACGGTGTCTTTTGGGGAGGGGAGGGAGCTCAGAGAACCCCAGGAGGATGTGATGTCTCTTCTGAGTGATGCACTAGGCTGCCTTGCCTGGTTTCTATGGTGTTTACCATAGAGACTAGGATTCCTAGAGCATCACAACGTGGAGGCCATTCCCCCCTCCCCCCTTGTGTGCCTCAGAAAGAAATAAAGAAAGCAAATCGATGGCGGGAGGGAGGGAGGAAGTAGAAAGAAAACAACTTTAACTTTAAA
>NW_015269120.1:0-394 GCF_001447785.1 Gekko japonicus
ACACTAGTTTTCTTCCCTCTTAAGTGTATTAATTGTCTGGAAGAGTTTGCTGGGACAACATAGCTGACAAAAGCCATGGGGAAAGAAAGCTAGTAACCTCTTAAAGACAGGTCTTGGCTAAGTTCTCACTGACGTGAGCTATGGTATATTCCTTCCTTCCCTGCTCATTTCAAAAGAACAGAAAAAAGCACTGTGCACAAAAAGCCTTGGATGTTGCATTCCAGAGATGTACAAGACATAAAGGGCTTTCCTTCTGAGTGCCAATCCACTTAAGGCTGTTAAGCGGTGCAGAACTATCTAATGGCGCCTGTCACAGTGACTGAGTGTGCAACCTGGAGTCTCTGCTGCACCGGCTCCAGAGAATTCAGCAGCGCCGACAAAGGCAAGAAGCTGA
>NW_015269121.1:0-394 GCF_001447785.1 Gekko japonicus
CGCGGGCTGACCCCAGTTACTACTGCAGGTGCCAAGTTTGTCCCCATCCGCCGGCATGGGGTAGCAGTCACAGCCTGGGCATTGTGTCCTGCCCACATCAGCCTCCTCGTTCTCTATATAACAGGGTGGATTTAGACAGGCCTCCCCCAGCGTTGCCACAGGCAATGGCTTGTCCTGTCACTTAGAAGGGCCAGACCAGATGGGTGCTGGGGGTTCTGGACACGGAACATCCCATCCGCGTCACCTTTCGCCTTGGGGGGCGGGAGTCCAGTTGCTTCGAAGGGGCCGAAAGGTCACGATCCTGTGATCTCCCCTCTGGACCGCCTGCAGAAATCTAGATTGCTCCAGTTACTGGAGAACCTGCCGAGGCGATTCCGTCTGCTGGATCCCAGCC
>NW_015269122.1:0-394 GCF_001447785.1 Gekko japonicus
AAACCTAATTTAAAACAAATTAACGTTCTGAGAAGTCTGAGGAGTTCACAGAGCGTATGAATTTTATTCTTAAGTAGACTATTTTCCTCCCCTTTGAGCAAGTGACCTGAGGAAACAGTAAGGATGTCACTGAAGTTTTTTAAAAAATACTTGGTTGCGTTGCAGGTCGACCTTTTCCTTTGCACCTCCTCCAAGGTTCCAGGGACGCTTAACAGAACAAACCAGGGAACCCTCTAATTGTCTCTTAACAATTAGTGCCCATTGATAACGCATCAGCCATTTTGAGCCATTAAGCTAACAAAGATGCAGTCAGCCAGAATTCACAGAAATCTTTTTATAGACCACAAAAGGACCCTTCGGGTGAGCCCCCATGGGAAAACACCATGGGGGGGGG
>NW_015269123.1:0-394 GCF_001447785.1 Gekko japonicus
CCCAGCTTGGTGAATGGCAAGCCCCGGACCCATGGCTTGCACCCCATGAGACAGGGACCAAGGGCAAGGAGCAGAATTATGGAGTCATAACGTTTTTGCCCCTCCTCCAAGTAAGTGCTAGGGTGCTCCAAACAACCCTGTACACATCCCATGTGATATGTACTTGGGCCCTCAGAGGGCTATACTATCAATAAGATTACTGGCATGACACATTGGGGATAGGGAGAAATGACACCAAAGAGTGTCAGATTTACAGTGCTGGAGAGAAAGTAAGAGAGACTACTTTCTCCTTGGCCCCATGAAGTCAAAATGATTTGAAGGCATGTGTAGAAGCGCTATGGGGTTCAATCTCATGGATTGATTCTTGTAAGAACATAAGAAGAGCCCTCCTGGA
>NW_015269124.1:0-394 GCF_001447785.1 Gekko japonicus
TTGCTGTGAAATTTGCAGCATCCTTAATTGGGATACTGTTGCACACGTTAGTGTGTAAAGTGTATAATGCTCAGCTTTGTTTGAGGTTTACCATGTGCATAGTTGTGGAGCTAGTGTTTGTGTCTTGAACACATTTATACGAATGGCTTTCACAAAGATTTCAACCATGATGTTACTGCCAATGGGGGGGGGGGTCGGGTCACTTCATGGTGACGAGATATGGTTATGTGAATTCATCCACATCCCCCATATGTAAAGGAAAATGATCAAAACTGGAGGTGATCATACCAAGTGAAAAGCAGCAAAGAGATGCCACTGAGCTTGCGCTTTTATGATGTGAATTTATGACAGAATAAAGTTTGTTAGGGCGCTTTCACACACACTAAATAACGCA
>NW_015269125.1:0-394 GCF_001447785.1 Gekko japonicus
AGGCAGCCTTCCCAAGCCACAGCCTAAATTGGCTGATTTACTAATAGGCTTAGTTGTCCTGCTGGCCGATATTGAGCTCCTGCGGATGCACCGTGCTTTAGCTAGGATCATGTAAAGAATTATTCTTGCTGCCTGGCTCTGGGATGGGTTTGCGTGCAGCCAGTCGAGCACTGTGCCTCCTTCGGGCCACCTCAACCTGGGCCTTGGCTGCTGGTTGTACTGAATTCTTCTGAACAAGTGAGAAAGGCACCCAATTGAATCATAGCTATAGGGACTTGTACCTGACCGTGGCTGTGTATTTTCAAGAATGAGGTTTTTGATTAATATCTTGGCTTTTGGTCACAGACAATATTTATTAGAATAAATTCATCTTGGTCAGTTTATGATAAATGAA
>NW_015269126.1:0-394 GCF_001447785.1 Gekko japonicus
CCCTGGTGGGGCCAGCTGGGAAAGAGCCAGGCTATTAATCTATTAGCAGAATATTAATCTATTCTGCTCTTTCAGAACCACCATGTCTTCTGGGGTATGTAGAAGATACTTCAGAACTTGCTGACGTTCCTACCTTACCAATCCCCAATGTCTGGTGCTGTATCAGGGAATTCCTCAGAATCCCTCCAGAGTTTCCCTCATGAGGGATTCCCAAATCTATACACTTTTCAGTTAGAGTGTCTTTCTTCATCCCCAGAAACTTTGCCACTTCTCTCTTTCTTGTGTTTGTGCTCTTTCCAACTATCTCTAAATTATATTTATTTTTCTTTCCCAAGATGTATATTCCACCCCTATGGAATTATCTCAGCTTAATCTCCACAGAGCAAAACCCCCT
>NW_015269127.1:0-394 GCF_001447785.1 Gekko japonicus
CCAGGAATTTATAGGATGTAAAAATATGACAAATAGTCCCCTCCCCAATAATGGTAGTGTTCCAACTCCACCCTTCTGACCACCTAAGCAGCAAATAAGTGCATAAAAGAAAAACACAGGGGGAGGGAGTATTTTGCACCTCCCATGGCCTCTTTTCATGTCGAAAGTGCTCATTCCTGAACACTTCGTTAAGCTGTGAAATAACACAGTAAAAGTGGATTCCAATAGGGAAGAGAAAATAATCAGATCCGCAGAGTGCAGATTAGGTAGCAATCCAGTAGTTAGTTAAATGCACTTAAAACCTACCAATTATCCTTGATGGAATAAATGAGCAGGATTGCAAACACAGACTGAATCTAGTATACATACTTTTTTGTTGCCTTTGCTTGATGTT
>NW_015269128.1:0-394 GCF_001447785.1 Gekko japonicus
AAAAACCCTTTTAAAGATACCACCTTGTAAGTGCACTTTCCTAGCTTTCGTTTTTAGTATATTTTAGTATATTTTACGTATTTGATACTTAACTTCGGCTGGCCTCCACTGTTACTCCGCTCTTCTAGTTCTTGTTAATCTCCCTCCACGGCTGCACTGCTCGGCTGGGATCCGGCAAAACTGTCGGTCATCCTTGGGTTCCTCCGCTTTGAGGCGGCTTCAGTTTTTGGGGGGTGTTGCCTCACACCCCTCGACTGGAGCAAAAGCCTCTTGCTCTTCCCCGTTGTCGAGGAAGACTCAGGGGCTCTAAGCCCCTATTTAGAGGGTTCAAGGTACCCAGGAACAGTAGACTGTGACGGAGCAATTCCGCACACGTCTACCCTCGTCGAGCTCC
>NW_015269129.1:0-394 GCF_001447785.1 Gekko japonicus
CAAGAAATGCAAACATCAAACAGATTGGCTTCTCTGCGCTGGAGCGGTTTGTCCCTGCTTCGTACCAGCTTTGGTGCCTGTGGCATTGTTTTTGAGCTGACATGCTGCCCTGTGACTGCGTCACTTCGGCCCGCGTTTGTTAACAGCGGCCTCTAGGGTCTGATGCAGGCACTGCCCTGCTCCGGTGCCGTATCCTACGCACACCTCGCAACAATGGCGTACACAAACTTAAAGGGTACTCCTGCACATGTATGCCTTCACATGATGTTCATATGCAGCGGTTCCCTCAATTGCAACATGCATGAAGGGGCCTTCTGCAGATGAACACAAACTGTGAATGATGGGACCAAGTGGTCCTGTTCACCCCTCCACGAGGGTGAAGTTGGGAGTTAAC
>NW_015269130.1:0-394 GCF_001447785.1 Gekko japonicus
TCTCGTCACCTCAATTTGACTCAGGTCTCAAGATGAGATGCCCCAAGAAAGAGAGTTCCACCAAGCTCTCCACATAATTTGAGGCTCCAAGGACTTCAGGATCTCTAGATGGAGTCCCCATACCCAATACACAGCATCAGGTTCTAGTCCAGGATCTGGTAGAGATGGAAACTCAGGCATATGGATCCATCTTACTCTGGAACCTCACAGTCTCTGGCAGGAATTCAGAAGGAAAGGTGGCGGGGGCCTGAGCCAAACACTTGCTTAGCACTTGATGTATCCTGCAAGTCAGTGCTCTTTGGGAGGAGAACAATGTATTCTGAATTCTTGGCAGTTTGGTAGAGAGTACGCAAAAGGATTACACAGGATGTTGTTGTTCAGTCACACAGTCGAG
>NW_015269131.1:0-394 GCF_001447785.1 Gekko japonicus
GGTGGGATTTTCTGAAAGCTCTTTTGACGCGCTCTTTCCCCAATTGAAATTCGACTCTCCTGCAACTGCAATAAGCTACAATAGGAAAAATAAAAAGCCCATATATCTATTTTTTTTACCCCATGACAGCATAAAAATAACAGTAGGTTAGAGGACAGCTGCAGCAGAACGGCATGGGGTTGCGCATGCGCAGGTGCCTTCTTTTCATAATGCAACACATCCATGCTGTCCAGATGCAGGTGAATAGGTTGTTGAATGTTTGATTGCAAGGACTGTAACGTAAAAGCAGGGCAACTGATGAGTGATTGAGCATCCCAGGATAAAATTCTCATCTGTAGCGAAGAGAAACCCTGACCTGAATAAGAACATGACCATAAGAGAAGCCATGTTGGAT
>NW_015269132.1:0-394 GCF_001447785.1 Gekko japonicus
CAGAAAGCAAAGATCTCCAGTAAGCAAGGCGGTGGGACTAGGATTATATGTGAGCAGGTGCTGCGAAGTCACAAGCGACTGACGGCCATCTCAGCGAGGGGGGAAAAACAATGCAAATGAAAACTGGTCTCAGATATGACCAGCCACAATGAAGAAAGGGGGTTACTAAGGTAGAGGATTGGGCCTTAAGAAGTAACCCTCCAGGGGAGACTAGATCGACTGGACTGGAGGGGTTAACACATCCTGTGACCCCAGAAGAAAAAAGGAGACAGGCACAAAACAGACCTCAGCCATTGTTCCCATCTGGTGCTTCCCTCCCTGGGGGGAGCCATTTCAACCTGGGAAATGGTGCTGGCGGGAAAAAGAGTTAAACCAGCAAAACCCCCCCCCCCCC
>NW_015269133.1:0-394 GCF_001447785.1 Gekko japonicus
CAAGGGAACCTTTACCTTTACTACAGAAAAAACTTGCCCGTTTATGTGGGTGTCTAGAGACAAACAGTGTAATATCCTGAACACAGGTGTGCATGTTCCACATAAAGCACATATGGGTCCTAAAGGAGTTTTTTTGTTGGTAAACTTTTAAGGTGGGTGACAGTATTATTCCCATTTTCTACTATTGCTTTCCTGTGTGCGTGTCTACAGAATGACCCCTGTTGTACTGTTGAAGTAGTCCCTTTTCTGCACTAAAGTTACGGTCTAATTGAAATGAAGGTTCTTTTCTGCATTTAATGTGGTGTGGCAGTGCCTGCTCCCGACAACAAGAGCCTAATGCATGTCTGTTCTCGAGTAAATGTCTTTGAAGACAAAGCGTAATTACTCAACTCTC
>NW_015269134.1:0-394 GCF_001447785.1 Gekko japonicus
TGACTCTTTGGGAGAAGAAGGACTTCCTTATAATAGCTACTTTACACTGATGGCAGCAAGGGACATGTCTCCATTGCTGTCATCATTCGAATTCCCTTTGCAGATCAGTTGGGGTGAAAATGCAACAAAAACGGAAACTGGGGCTTTGTTCTGGGCTAAAAGGCATCCACTTCGAGGGGCGGAGGGCAGATATACTCAACTCACCAATGGTTTGAATGATGGCATTCTGGACTATCTTCTCCTCACACTCCTTTGAGCGGGTGTCGATGCTGCCACTGGAACCTGACTTTGTGCCCAGTTCAAAATCCACGCTCAGGCTCAGGTGTTTCAGCAGAGTGTTGAAGACCTCCAGGACGGTCGGGCCTGTAACAACGGAGGACCAGTGCAGCAGTCA
>NW_015269135.1:0-394 GCF_001447785.1 Gekko japonicus
TTCACTCAGAAGTGGGGATGTCAGCGGGCTGTGTGTTACGTTGTGCTGGGTATCTGTTGGGGGATCAGCTGGGTACTCTCAAAAAGCAGATGTTGCTCTTTCTTCCTAGAGCCAGGCTGGACTAGACTGACATACCCTCTGCCAAGCTGTGGGCAAATGGGGCTCGGCTCTTCCTCAAGCTGCCCCTCTCTCCATCTCCCGTAGCCCCAGTTTATGGTCCTTTGGGGAGGATCGGGCCTCTCCTGTCCTACCACCATCAATCCTTCCTGCATCACTTCAGGGCTAATTTTTACAGTTGACTGGTTGGTCCACAAAACTGATGGTGTCGTGTTTTGACAGCAGAACATAAGAACATCAGAAAGGCTCTGCTGGATCACACCAGGGGTCCCTCGAG
>NW_015269136.1:0-394 GCF_001447785.1 Gekko japonicus
GCCGTTCTGTTTGGGGTCCACTGGACCAGGGGTTGTCTCAGCTACACATAAGAATGGCTGGCTGTAGCCATGTTACCATTTGCGTCAGCCATGTCTTTCTTGAGTGAGAAGAGATGACTGGGGTGAGGGGAAGTCTTTGTTTGATCGAATCTTACAGCCACTTAGAACTCAAATGCACAATAGGCCACAAATGTGTTGGGGTCACAGGTGCGTGACCGGACTGGCAGTCAGATGTACGTTGGGGGAAGTCACCTTAAGTAGCGTTCATTTGTTTGGGACTCGTGCGCGCCGGGTTTGCTCTTCTGTATCTTTTGGTATTCCACCGCCAAAATTGCTGCCTTCCTATGCTTTCTTAAAATCTAACTGTTCCAAATTATTTTAGAGCTTTCTTATT
>NW_015269137.1:0-394 GCF_001447785.1 Gekko japonicus
CAGTGACCTTGAGCTTCTCGGCTCCTTTCCCCTGCTCCCCGGGGGCAGATGGGGAGCATCGAGCGATCGGGATTTCAATCGAAAGGGCCCGGTGATGGATGGCGGCGCGATTCCTTCGCGAGTCAAATTATCCCGATGGCTTCCCTTGATCCGTAATTATGGCCGCCTTCCTTTGGCTCTCGCTCTCCGCGCTCCTCCCTCCTTCCATCGATAAACGGGGTCGCCAGCTCAGCAGGATATCTACGCGCGTCAGCGTCCGGCTGGAAGAGCTGCTGGGTACAAAGCGGAGCCAAGACGGCGTGCCCTCCAGAGCGATTGGCTTAGATGCGCTAAGAAACGGGTAGGGTTGCCAGACCCACTAGAGGAGGCAGGGGTCTCATAAGAACATAAGAGA
>NW_015269138.1:0-394 GCF_001447785.1 Gekko japonicus
ACACACACACACACACACTATATCTATCTGCCTGTCCATCTGTCATTGTGCCCAGTATCAGAGCCATGTGCTGCTTACCAAAGGAAGATCAAGTTCTAGCCTCACCCTTTCCCTCACAAGCTAGCTTTCAATCTGGGTGGAAATGTCTTTGCACAGAAGAGCAAATGTATGGGCTCTTCCGTCTTCCATTTGGGTTCAAAATGCATGGTTACCCCCACAGGGAGAACAAGGTCTGGAGTGAACTCACTAAAAGCTGATCTCAAGCTTGCTCAGGCTATATTAATTTTATGCCTATTTTTTTCATTCCTCCACGTTTACTGATTATATGAGCCATGGTGCCAGCCTTATGGCCTTGTTGTGTGTTATATGGAATGGGTTTTAGTGGCCTTGGAGG
>NW_015269139.1:0-394 GCF_001447785.1 Gekko japonicus
GTCGAGTCGGGCTGGGGTTCCATCCTGCCCACAGTGGTTATCGCCAACCTCATGCACGGGGGAGCAGCAGAGACGTCAGGGAGCCTGAGCATCGGAGACCGCATCATGTCCGTCAACGGGACCAGCCTGGTGGGGTTGCCCCTTGCCACGTGCCAGAACATCATACGGGTGAGGGGGCTTGTGCCCAGGTGGGGAGCAGGAAGGGTCTCACAGCTCTAGAGCAGGGCAAAGTAAAAATCTTACGGCTTATTGCCTGTCTGAATCAAAGTCTGCAATGCAGAATACAGCATCCCAACAAGATTTTCCCGTTTCTCTTTCATTCCTGGTTTTTGTGGACCGCCCGGTAAAATCTCAGGAGGAGCTGAGCAGGATTTTTGTTTGTAGGGCAGGACTT
>NW_015269140.1:0-394 GCF_001447785.1 Gekko japonicus
CATTGGCTTCTCTTACGTTCTTCTGTTCTCAGTGGGAGCATGAAGAAGGAACTGGGACTGTTGCCTGATGTCTCAAATTAAAAGGGACTGGGGAGCAAGGCTGGGAAAGACACTCTCCCCTCCACCGCCAGCTGGAGCAGATATGACTGCACTCCCTGGACCAGTGACCCATGGAAGGGGGCTTCACATGAAGGGAGCCCTGGGACTTCCTAGCTGCTTTTTGAGCCTGAATGACAGGCAGCCCTCTTTTGCTCAGGTGAGTCCTTCCAGGTAGAGGCACCCCCACGCCCCACCCCATCTCTCTTCAACATGCACCCATTATTAGGCAGGGCAAAGGAATGCACTTTCAATCTACAGGCCCGTGGCTGTGTATTTCAATGTAATCCTGGTCACG
>NW_015269141.1:0-394 GCF_001447785.1 Gekko japonicus
CAGTAAGGCAGACTCTTATTCATTACTCTTGAGTCTTTCACTGAAACAAAAACTGTCCAATACACTTAATTTGCGGACTACCAAATGATAACATGGAACATTAATCTTACTTCATCACTAGGAAAGTGTAATGTTATGGAATTTACATCAACATACAGTATTAGACATTATTTGGAAAAGGAAACTCTTGCTCCAATAGTTCAGCAAGCCGAACCAATTAACTGTATGGTGTCCTCTTGACAGAGAACGGGTATATCCAACAGTTATCAAATTACTGCAAGAAACAGTCAGGCAATATTCCTTCTTCACACAAACTCCTGCATCATGCTTGCAGTGTTCAGATGGAGTGTGCCACACACTAAATTACAGAATGAAAAACTGCCCAATTATAATC
>NW_015269142.1:0-394 GCF_001447785.1 Gekko japonicus
TAAATATTTGATAGTATGTAAGCTACATTGGGGGTATATATGGTATCCGCAGAAGGATATGTTTTAAATAAATTAACAAATGTGTAATCCTGTCACCAAGCCCAAGTTACGTGTGTATTCTTTCTGCATGTGAATGACTACTGCGTACATTAAATAAGAAGTAAGTTTTGAAGATCAGAGGTGTTCCCCTCCACATAATGAGCACCTTCCTTAAAGCAATAATCCTCAACCCTTACCACCCTTAAACACCCTGATCATGGGCATAATGGATAAAGGGTGGTTGTTTTGGGGATCCGTTAAGTGGGGCTACAGTGATCCTGTAATACTCTGGAAAAATCTACCCTGAGTGTAGAGGAATCTTAGGTGGTTAGTGCTGGATGCATTAGGTGGTTGG
>NW_015269143.1:0-394 GCF_001447785.1 Gekko japonicus
TATGTTTTGCTGGTGTGATTTCATCAAAGTATATAGATATAAAGCCACATGTCCTTAAGCCAATGCCCATGTATTTTGTTTTTAATTATTATTATTTTGCTGTTTAGGGTATGTATTAGAGTGGATGCAAAATTCTAACCATAGATCCAAGGTTTTTTTACTACTCCATACAAGAACAATACAATATCACCCACTGTAGATCCAAGATGAGTCTGAGTAATGATGCAGAGCCACAGGGGCTTACTTTGGAGCCATATAGGCAATGGAGGTCTAGGGGGTGACAACTGGTGTAACCTATGCCCCTCTTATCACACCAGCATTGGTCATATTTCTGAAGCTTTTGTTTTTTCCAGCCCCTGATATGTTGCTCTAGAAGGTAAAGATAGGTGAAATA
>NW_015269144.1:0-394 GCF_001447785.1 Gekko japonicus
ATTTAGCATATTGGCTTCCCCTCCCGTTTCTTTGTTCAAAACCCAACCCAACTCAACAGCGATGCGCTGACTTCATATAGAATGCGTAATGGAAATGATGCAGTTAACTGCCCTGAGATGCTGTGATGACCACTAGTGGAGTTGGGTCATACAGATCCTATCAATGACTGGTCGGGCCTCCATGTTCAGAAAACAGGACCCAAACAAGCAAGAAGAGCTAAGCCCACCCTGGCCTCGAAGGTTTCCCCAGGTTACCATCTTGGGGATGAGAATGCTGGACCAGAACGACCTTTGAATCTGACTTGGCATGCAGCTCAGGCCTGTGGCCGCGGTGGGACATTTGGGGGCGGAGCCCCATCACCCATGAGCCCTGCCCCACCATTGGATGATGCCA
>NW_015269145.1:0-394 GCF_001447785.1 Gekko japonicus
GTCTTGATAACTAGATGGACTCTAGCCTCTGAGTGCCACATGATTGTTGTTGTTTTTTTAAAATTCACCCATTCTCCCACCCTTATCTTGCTCATTTACTTTTTGGTGTGGAAAAATAGGTGATTGGTCTGTATACTGGGCCCATGTTAGTCTTCGTGGGTTTGGGGATTTAAAAGACCTATTTTAATGAAGCTGCTTCAACTTAGCAGAGCTCATTCTGGCTCTTAGCAATGGAGGTCTTCAAAAGGACTCCTGATGTAAAGGACACGTCTCTGTTACCAGCGCACAAACAGACAAGAATAGAGTATCTTTTTTTTGCTATGGATACATCCTCCCAAGTGTTTGTTATTCCAACTTCAAATCATTTTGCCCTGCTAACTAACGATGGCTGATT
>NW_015269146.1:0-394 GCF_001447785.1 Gekko japonicus
GACCCATGCTGGGTCTTTGGAAGTATCCCCGATGCCTCCGTGTGCCCAGGGAAACTCCTGCCTGAGCAAAAGAGGACAGGTCAGAGTGAAGCTTTCTGTGGGCAGCGTTCTGAATGTGACCCTGCTGGATCTCTTAGCAGCCTTCGAGACCACTGGCCACAATATCCTCTTGGGCCTCTCAACACTTGAGCTAATTGTTATTTATTTATTTGTTTCATTTGATTTCTATCCTGCCCTCCCTGCAGGCGGGCTCAGGGCAGGTTACAGGCACACAAAAGTCATGAGGATAGCAGTATATAAATTAAACAGATAAAACAATATCCATGTCAGTTAAAAACAACAAACAGTAGTCAGAGTAGGAACAGCCTCAATAAAGATGCTCAGTTTGGGGCAC
>NW_015269147.1:0-394 GCF_001447785.1 Gekko japonicus
TTTTAAAACAGCAGTCCAGAGAAGAAGAGGGGAGGATAGATTGCTTAATCTTCTCTTATTTTGTTATTTGCCTACTAAAAATACCCTCAGCTGCATGGAGGTGCTGGCAGGCATGTTCCACACAATATCTACAACAGTGGTACTGACTGCTTGGATCACAGAAAGCCACACTCACAGTTCCCATCACCCAAAGGACTATTGTATGCCCTGTGTACCAACTCAAGCAATATTATATTGTAATAATCTTTGAATAACCAGAGTATCTCTGAGCATATAGAGCTGTCTCTCCCCACTACTGTTGAATCTTAGCCAACCCTTGTGTTTCTGGAGTGAGAATTACAAGTCAGACTTATGACACAAAAGTGTGTGTAAGCTTTCAAGTTCTCCAGAACTC
>NW_015269148.1:0-394 GCF_001447785.1 Gekko japonicus
ATTCTACAGAAGAAGCAGGAAGCGGAAGCAGCTGTGAGTCTCTCTGTCTCTCCTTCTCTCCCAGATAACGCAGTTCTTTGCATGCTTTACCCTGTGCCTCTGGCCAAACCAACCCGACATTTCAAGGCTTTCCTTCCCTTTCACATGTTAAGCACACTATGTGGATTTGAATAGGAGTGGGTGCTGTGGTTTTTCCACTTCCCAGCTTGGTTTTAGAGATTAGCTACCTTTCTGGGCTATCCTTCATTCACCTAGAAAAGAGTTGGGTTGATTTTTCTTTCTAGAAAGAAGAAAAATGCTTCTCTCCTATTGCCCATGTCTGCTTCCTTTATTTGAAAGGTTCGGTTTTTGTTCACCTGGAGGTGTGGTGATAGAGTGGTGCTCAGGAGTGTGT
>NW_015269149.1:0-394 GCF_001447785.1 Gekko japonicus
CCTAGCTCTTCTCCTACTTTGGATGGCCTACTTGGCATCGACCTGAATCCCGGCATTTGCCATTGCAGCCCCTCTCTGTGGCATGAACAGGTGAGGGGAGCCCCATCGTTGGAGAGCTCCCGGAGGCACTGCAAGCCAATGAGCTTCAGATGGGGCCATCGTGAGCCAGCGCTTCGGATGGGGTGTGAACAGAGGTGGGAGGGAAGTCTCGTTTTTTTAAAAAAATTGTTTTATCTCTTTTTTATCGGTTATGGTTTCCTTGACACCCTGAGCCAGGAAAAAAGCAGCTTACAAATACTTTAACCAATAAATGAGTATCCGGGTGCTGGTAACCAACCCCTCAGCACAAAGGCCAGGCAGGGAGGCACAGGACAGCTCCCCCGGGACACAACAT
>NW_015269150.1:0-394 GCF_001447785.1 Gekko japonicus
AATAAAAGGCTTTGGATTTGGATTTGGAAACGGAAAATTACAATTCTTAAAATTGTACCAAAATACAGAAGCCATTCATGAATAAATCAATATGCTTTAATTCAGGTCTTCTAATGTTTTGTGTCATCTTCCCGCAGATGCTACATCATATGAAGACCCTAATTTTCTCATTATGAAATAGTGTTCCACCAAAGAAAGGGAAGACAGGTCATAGTGTGTCTGAACATGACCTGGATATAGTCAACAGCAGTTCTTCAATACCTGTCACCAAGTCTCGACAAAGACCGCCATACCTAGTCTGCTTCATAAAATGTGAAGATGAAACACTGGGAAATCCAGTCAAGGTTGTTTTCCAGCACCTCTGAAAATGGAATTACAACTGTACAGTTGTATA
>NW_015269151.1:0-394 GCF_001447785.1 Gekko japonicus
CAGGGAACTGGAAATGCAGAACATATCGATTGAAATATAATTATACAAAGGTTAATTTCTAATTAAGAAAAACACAGAAACCAAGTGTTGGTCATGCTGAACGTATTAACAACTGTACTGCAGGGAAAGTCATAGGTTTACAGGTATTGATGGGCTTAGGGAATGGTTTCTGTATTTCTCTTAATTAGAATTGAATTTTATGCATAACTATGTTCCATCCTCTCATTCCTGTGTTTTATGGCCCCAGCTGACTCTGACATTTGCTTATTCTTTGAAGGACTGCCCCTTTTCGCATACAAACCTCCCTTCAGAAGTCAAGTGGGTGGTTGCCAGGTGTGACTGCCAGGTGTGACTGGGCAACAGGCGAGAGTATTGAGATATATGTCAGAGTGAT
>NW_015269152.1:0-394 GCF_001447785.1 Gekko japonicus
TTCAGTTCTCCTTCCACCTTTGGAATGGAAACGTCTCCTTTGACCTTAGGGCCTTTCAAGTTCAGATCGATGTCTGGCACGGATATTTGAGGGGTTTTCACGTGCATTTCTGGCATCTTGATGTGGGGACCTTTCAACTGCCCTCCAGGGCCTTTGATGTCCAAGCTAGGAGCCTCTATCTTTACCCCAGGGTCTGAAACACCAATGTTTCCCTTTGGAAGGGCGACATCGACAGCAGGGGCTTCGCCTTTCAAGCCTGGTACACCAAATTTAGGCAGTTTCATTTTAGGCATTTTTAGTTCTGGCCCGTGAAGTTCGACATCTGGTCTGCCAAGGTCTACGTGGGGGCCCTTGATATCAACACTTGGGCCTTTCAGTTCTCCTTCCACCTTTG
>NW_015269153.1:0-394 GCF_001447785.1 Gekko japonicus
CGCACACTCAGCCTAACCTGCCTCACAGGTTGGTGGCTCTAAAGATAAAGTGGAGGAGGGGAGAGCAATGTTACACACTGCTTTGGTTCTCCCTCCCCCCCTTTGGGGAGAGAAACAAGTTCTACATAAAAACAGCGCTAACACATGCTCCTCTTTCAACATCCGTTTTCTCCCCCATGAGGTTGTATGGGGTTTTTTTTATCTGTGCTTTTGAACTGTCAGACACCATCCAGTTGTTTATCATATTAAAAAATCCACAGCCTATGGAAGGGCAGTAAATGGCTCTAAGATGAGAACAACTGTGTGTGTGCTCAAAATTGATCCCAAATAAAGTTCAACCCAGAAAGAAGCTTAGAAGTCTACCAGCAACTGCAGTGGTAATAGGTGGAAGGCT
>NW_015269154.1:0-394 GCF_001447785.1 Gekko japonicus
AAAAAAACGATAATGCAAATTCAGTACTTTAGATTCAAAAACCATCTCTTCCATGTAGAAATATTTGTAAAATGAGATCTTTCCCACCCTAGTCTGGTTGTCGTAAGGAAGTAGTATTATGGAGAAAGAACATCTTTTGCCTATGTATATATCATGTAAACATATAATACACACACAGTCACAGAGAGTCATGAATACTCCTCTCCTTTGAGCACTGAGAAGTTCCAGGGCTACTGCTTACCTGCTTGGTTCCTTTGGAGTAGAGAGCATGGGAGGAATACCTTTTGCTTTAATAACAAACACGAGTAGAAGACATGTGGAGGCACAGAACTGCTAACCTACATCATATTTGCAGAGACATACAGCTGGGAGGGGTAGCAAATACAGTAGAAGA
>NW_015269155.1:0-394 GCF_001447785.1 Gekko japonicus
GCTCTAAGTGTTGTGCACCCCCTCTGTTTCTTGCAGATGTCGAGCAGAGCATGGGGCTGATGAACAACGGGGTGGTGTACGCCCTCTGGGACTACAGCGCCGAGTTCAGCGATGAGCTGTCGTTCCGTGAGGGAGAACCCGTCACCGTGCTACGACGGGACGCCCAGGAGGAGATGGACTGGTGGTGGGCATCCCTCTACGGACAGGAGGGCTACGTGCCCAAGAACTACTTCGGGGTGAGTGTGGCCTTTGGGATTCACGCCTCTTGAGGGGCTAGCCAGAAATCACAGGTGCCCTCCCCCCCAGAAAAGCGTCTGCTGCTGTCCTAAGAATATTAGCAGAGCTCTGCAGGTTCAGACGCAGCGTCTGACTAGGCACGCACATGTGCTGCCTT
>NW_015269156.1:0-394 GCF_001447785.1 Gekko japonicus
GCAAACACTGGGGCAACCTTTCCTTTATCGCCTAGTAAAAAAGTACATTTTTCTCAAGTAGTTTTCAGTTGATTTTATTGGAAAGTTGTCTTAGCTACACCAGGCACTTTCAGAAAAGCAAGGGCAAACAGTGCCCAGGAAAGCCAACATATCCAACCTATTAACTTATCACATCCAGTGCAGCTATACCATCTCTCAACACAAAATGTGCACTGCCAACAACTACAAGTCGAAGTGGGCCCTCTTTTCTCCAATGCATGAACGCTTCTTCATTGCATTTCTGTTTTCTCTCCCATCAGCCAGAACACCTTCTGGGACTGGTGCTGGTGCTTGGGCAACCTGCTGCACCGTGTTTTGAGAGTCAGCAAGGGATTTAAGGGCCTCAACAGCTGCG
>NW_015269157.1:0-394 GCF_001447785.1 Gekko japonicus
ACGAGCAAAGCGAATAAAAAAATAATTTTGGGTTATGTTCTTGCTGCCAAACAATCTCTGCCTCATTACCCTTAACAGGATGCCATTGGCCTTGTCTTCCAGGGACATTGAGTGGCACATGAATGAAGAGCATGCAGCATAAACGGCCGTTTCGGCAGCCTCGTTTTAACGGCTGCATATGAGTTCAGTCAGCATAAATCTCCTCACATCAGGAAATGCGTTACTCTGCTGGTTCTATCCATGCCCGGAAGGGACAGCACTGAAGCTGCCTACACAGAAGGAAAGACACATTTGGGTCGAGAGCACCCCATAACGAAATTAAAAACAAAGCACATGTATTTTATGGAGAGAAAAATGACCCAAAGTCTCCAGTCCTTTGCTAAACTTTAGGGCA
>NW_015269158.1:0-394 GCF_001447785.1 Gekko japonicus
TCTGAACACCTCTTGCCTTGAAAACTCTATGAAATCACCATAAATCGGTTGCAACTTGGCTGCAACCCTACGGGGTCACCACAAGCCGGCTGCACCCATCAGTCCAGTACATTAGCTCAGTTCAGTTATCTGTTTTCTGGCTATGACTGCTTTCTAGCATCTTAACAAGCTACAAATACACCAAACATCAAGTTTAGTTTCCTCTGCGAAAAGCACCTGGGCTCCAGACAGCTGTTTATACAAATGTGATTTCCTGAGTGGGTAACTTCTCAGAAACGGCACATTACAAAACTGCATTTGTATTCAGTAACAAGTTGAAATTTTTAGCCAGGCAGAAAATGAGATTAGGGAAACAGAGCTATGCAGCACCTCCGCATATGCGGCTTACGCTCAG
>NW_015269159.1:0-394 GCF_001447785.1 Gekko japonicus
CTCAGCTTAGAGGGAACACTGGCCCCCTTCCTCCATTGCTACACCCAGAGTGCCCACCGCTCAAAGCACCTTGTTATTTGAGACCAGCGGTGTCCTTTTTAGCTCTGGAGTGTCCCGGGGGTCTTTTAATAAGCCCCCCCGGGGGGGCGCTTGCCCAGTCTCGCTGCCCCCCTCTTTGCGGCTTTCAAACCGGCTCTTCCCATATCACCCTGGGAAAGTCGCTTGTGATGACAACAACCTCTCTAGATCGGAGGTGGCGACTGACGGGCTTATCTGACGGGCGGTGCTCGCTCTCCCGACAAGGCCAAGGGAACAGGCTGTGCCCCTATCTGCCCTCCCGGGCGACGCTGCGAGAGACTGAAAATAGAGTGATTGTCAAGCTGTCTGGGAAACT
>NW_015269160.1:0-394 GCF_001447785.1 Gekko japonicus
ATGATGGCTGTGGGGGGAGAGGAGGGGTCAAGGACTGGGGCACAATGCCCCTCCCCAGCAGTCTGGGGAGCAGGCAGGACAATGGGAGCAGGCGAGGGAGGAGGACAGAGTGTCCAGGACCTGAGCCTGGACCTTCAGAGGGGAATTCTGTCAGCCGTGGCTTGTTCCAGTGCCAGGGCTGGCTTACAATCTGGCACTCTCTGTCGGGGAACAGAGACCAAGGAGTAGGGTGGGTCTTTACTTCCACATTTGGGTTCCTGCTTTCCCCATCATGAACAGGGTCAACCCTGAAAAAAATTGCAATGGACAGACGTTGGCATTTCCCCCTCAGAAGCCAATTTTCTTCTCCCCCCCCCCCCCCTTCACTTTTCATTTTGTATGTTTTGAACCCAGG
>NW_015269161.1:0-394 GCF_001447785.1 Gekko japonicus
CTCCCAAGTCAAAAATCCTTGTAGTAAGCCTTGGTAGTGAAAAAGGACAAACACAAAATAGATACCTGTCTTTTTTTCCTCCTGTAGCTTAAGCAATTTGGGGGGCATTTTTGACAGAGTTAAAATAATTCCTCAGTGAATCCTGATCCAAATTTGGGGGGGGGGTTAGGGTTAGGCTTCTTTTTGCAGCTATATTACATTTTGCTGAATCCAGTCCTAAATTCCCAATGTCACGTGTTTTTATAGTTGCCAAGCTGAGTCTGGCAACTGGTGGGAAGGTTGGGGTCGGGGACATTGTGGGGGGTTGGCAGGATAATTGTGGTGACATCACTTCCAAGGGTACGATGATGTGTGATGGTGTCACTTGGAAGCAACAGTGGTAGCTCTAGGAATC
>NW_015269162.1:0-394 GCF_001447785.1 Gekko japonicus
CAACAGCTAACATACCATCTTTTGAGCTGGTATACTTGTCTACGATAAATTGGAGAGTATGGCAATAGTCAACTGCACTAAATCCTCTATGGAATCCAGCTTTCTCTTGACCCAGTATGGTTTCATCCTCAATCCAGAGAAGTAATTTCTTATATATAACAAGAAACCATATAGTTTGTCCAGCAGTGATAATAAACTTATGGGCCAATAATTATTTGGGTCTGCTGGATCACTTTTTTATGGATAGGGACTATTATTACATGCCACCATGAGATGGGCTTATTTCCTGTCTCATTGATTTGTATGAATACTGATGCCTCCCAAAATCTCTGCCCACCAGTCAGCATTCATTTTAAGCAGCTTCACAGGTATCAGGTCAGGTCCTGGTGCCTTG
>NW_015269163.1:0-394 GCF_001447785.1 Gekko japonicus
AACTCCTAGACAGCATAACAACCCTGCACTCTCCAGCAGTGCACAGTTGAAAAGGTGGGCACTCATATAACTGAGCACTATCACAACTCCAGTACAAAGCTGATGTTATTAAATATCATATTGGATCTTACAATGGATCTGCTTGCATTTCTAATAGCAGAGCTGTAATTCCAATATATTCAACAGCATTTATTACCTGGATGCACAGCTGATGTGAAGGCAAGCAGTATGCCTGCATTTTGTGTCACTATGAATACAGTTACTTTCCCCTTCCTGACTTTAGAGATTAACAGCGTAATCCTACGTAGAGTCACTTCAGATTATGCCCATTGGTTTCAGTGGGTTTCGGTGATTTAGAGTGAAGTAACTGTATAGGTAAAGGTAAAGGTTCCCT
>NW_015269164.1:0-394 GCF_001447785.1 Gekko japonicus
GATGCATTTTGCAGATCAAATTGGGTCCTGTTGGGTTAAAAAAAGAGTATTCGTTTGCACCAAAAGGGCAATCTGAGCAAAGATGAAACTGCTGCTGTCCATTAGTAAAACATAAAAGGCAAGAAGTAACTTAAATCAGTTTCCAGCACTGTCTACAATAAATGGGTCCCTTGCAAGATCAAGAAACAAAAACATTGTGGTAATCCTAATATTAGCAAAGGTGAACATTCATTTTGTGATGCACAAGGCAGAACCATTAAAAATCAAACTGAGCAGTGTTTCCTAGCATACAGAAGACCAGTAGGTATTATTGCGTGGCTGCTTTTGGATTCTTCCTCTCAACAGACCAACAAAGCTACATATCAGTTGTCTAACACACAAAAATGGAAATACA
>NW_015269165.1:0-394 GCF_001447785.1 Gekko japonicus
TGTGTTTCAAACCCTGAATAGTCTGGGGCCAGGATATCCCAGGGAGTGCCCTTTTCCTGTATAATTCCCCTGCCCAAAAATGTATATTTGAGGGGCCACAACAGAAAAGACTTCGCCGTAGGGAGCAGGGTCTTTTCTGTTGTGGTACCTTCCCATTCCCACTAGAGTTCTGTATTCCAGGATGCCCCCAGCCCACTCCAGTAGCCAAGGTGAAATTCTCCGGAAGGGGGCCAAAATGGTCTTCCTCTGCACTGTGCATAGGATCCGGGGTCTTGCAGTGCATTGTAGGAAGCACCTGGATGGCCCCAACCTAGCCCAATCTCATCCGATCCCAGGAGCCAAGGAGGGTCAGCCTTGGTTACTAGTTGGATGGGAGGTCGCCGAAGAAGCCCAG
>NW_015269166.1:0-394 GCF_001447785.1 Gekko japonicus
TTGGAAGGAGTCCAGAACCCCCTGCCAAATGTGAATTATTTTCTTTGGCCAGTTTCATGTGAGAGCTTTTTGAAGAGCAAGTTACACAGAGTTCCTACAAAAGAGAGATGAAAGACTTCTGCTCACTGGCCTTCCACATCATATATTTTTATCCCGCAATGTATCTTCTCTGCTGCTGCTAAAGAGAAGGGGTCAAGTTTTCAGAAATCAGAAACGCCGCGCAGCTGTGGTGTGTGTCCAGCCAAGTGTAGGGGGTGCCCATAAATACCACGTTCTACAAAGCTTGTGATGTTCTCAAATAAAGGGAAATCCTTTCATGCAGAGGACATCCCTTAAAATAAGAGACATCACCCAACTCCCTCCGTATTCAGTACTAGAAACCCAGGTGCTGGCA
>NW_015269167.1:0-394 GCF_001447785.1 Gekko japonicus
AAACAGCTTTGTACTGTCTTGAGGTTCACAGCATTTATCTCATTTTTCCTGCTCTAAAGAGGATATAAATCACCCTTGTTCAGATGGTTATTTCCCACACATTTAACAAGGCTGCCTGTACTGACCACTTTTGATGCTGAATGTAAAAAATTGCAATCGAGTTTTCAGGATAAACGAACGTACTGTAGCAGCTGCCCCCCAAAGGAGACTTCCCCTGCAAATCAGTCACTTACGCCTCCTGAGCATTTTCATAGCGTGCCGCTGATGTAAGGCACTGATGTGTTTCAGAAGAGAGAATCTAGAATTCAGAAGACAGTTGTGGTTTAAATGATAACACTCTCGAGAAGACAAATTCTTGCAGCCAAATTAAGCGCTGCTACCGAGCATCATTTTT
>NW_015269168.1:0-394 GCF_001447785.1 Gekko japonicus
CCCCCCCCCCATATATCCTATGGCAAAAATCTTCTCTGTTTCAAAAGCAATTTGGCATATGTCATGAGGAGTTGCTATTTACTTGAGAAACAAAGTTTAGCTTCACTATGGAAGACCCCTAACAATACTCAGCACCGGCTCAACTTCCCATCAGAGCAATGTGTACAGGCCATGAAGAACAAAAGATTTACAATAAACTTCTATCAGGGGAAAAAAGAGGAAGCAGTTTAGATTGATCTGATGTGCAAGGGGGATCATGATTTTAGAACAATTTAAAAATCATTTGGGCAGCAGTGCAAAGAGCCTATGGACGCAGAACAATTTGCTCCTCTACAGGTTTTCCGGTGTAATCCTAAACAAAGTTGCACCATTCTAAATCCATTGAAGTCAATGG
>NW_015269169.1:0-394 GCF_001447785.1 Gekko japonicus
CTAAATCTAAACAGCACCATCCATTGTCCTGGCCCCTTGATAATCATTAGCTCAAGCAGGACTACTCATTTAATTACCTACATGTAGTGTTCCATGCCTCTCTCTAATGGATTCCATATCTTAGCAAAAACTAGGTCCAACATGGCAGCTGTCCAAAAGATTTGTCTTCTTTCTTGGTGGACAACATCTTCCATCAGCTTTACAGGTGTTTCAGGCAAAAATTACAGCCCAACTCTCATGGGAGTCCCCATCTGGAGCTAAGCTTTGGGGTCCAATATGGAAAATATCCAACCATCTTTTCTTCAAGCACTGTTTGGTAATCCCAGATCTATGTCATCAACAGTTCCTTGATTAGAAGCTGGTACAAAAAGCAGGTAGAGAAAGAGGTACTTTT
>NW_015269170.1:0-394 GCF_001447785.1 Gekko japonicus
GCTCCTAACTGCTGCACCAAACTGGTTCTCAAGCCATAACAAAGTCATATTATATTGTGCTTGTGGTAATGATGCCTCTGACGGGCTTAACTGCAATGATAACACAGCATGTTCAGCCGTTCACAACCTAAGCAATTTGCAGTCTAGCTTCTATAAGCAGAGAAGAAGCTATTATTTAGCTGGGAATATGAACTAGTCCACACTGGGAAGAGATCCTGGCTTGCAGGGAAACCTAGGGAGGTGAGAAGGCTAAAAGAAGGGACAGAAAATGAAAGAGATCGAGAAAGAGGAAACTGAAGGGTGGGAGATTCAAAGGAAATGATAGGGAAGACATGGATTTAATCAAGAAGGGGCTAATGAAAACAGAAGCTCTAAATAAATCAGGTCAGGAGGT
>NW_015269171.1:0-393 GCF_001447785.1 Gekko japonicus
TTATATAAGGCACCATTGTATTACCCCCCTTGACTCAGCTCCAGATGAGACACCCACCTTCTTTCCCAACTTTTTAGAGTGGGCACAGTCTGGTCTCTTTTTGGGGTCTGAGAAGGAATTATTTTGCCTCTCTGCCTCAATTAACAAGAAGTCATTTTTTACCTGTTCCACTCTGTTGACCATGGGAGTAGACTCTCTCAGATCCCAATGAGCCAGTCACTTTTGGTATCAGTGTCACCTGGTTGCAATATCAGTGCAGGCAATCAGTGTTATGTTCTGAGTATAAAGCATGGGTGGGTACTCTGAGGCATAGATGAAGGAAAAATTCCTCACACCAGGTGTTAGAGTGCCTCTCGTGGAACTGAGGCAAGAACCACTTGGGGCACCATTATC
>NW_015269172.1:0-394 GCF_001447785.1 Gekko japonicus
GGGGTTAATACACTAGTTTAGGGTTGCTTATTTGGCTTTGAGTTCCATTGAGAAGGATGCTTTATATATGTTTTTTGTAAATTTATTCTGCTTTGAGAGTCCAGTTCTGGGTCAAAAAATGAGATATAGACATGTTCATTATTTATGTTGTAAAAAGTGTCAGCAGAAGATTCCAAAAGGAGGCCTCAGTGAAGAATGTGTGGTTGCCATAGCAAAATTTTGAAAGCTGTGGCTTTGGTGGTAGAATTTTTTGTTCCTTTTCTTGCAAAAACAAGTCTAGTGTGTTTTGGACAGCTTTGTAATTTTACCCTTTAAAAGGGAGAGGGCAGGCATCAACTGCCTTCCGGAATGGTGAATTGTATTCAAGCACTGCTGAGAATGGTTCTCTCAAACC
>NW_015269173.1:0-393 GCF_001447785.1 Gekko japonicus
GTCCGTGCTCTTAACCACTACGCCAAACAAGGGTGCCGTGTTTCTTGTTCCCCCCTACATGCTAAGTTGCAGGACAACACAGTGGTGGAGTATTCCTTTCCAGCTCTCAGCCTTGGCTGGCCCCTCGCTGTTGCACAACTCTCAACGATCACCTTGTATCTCCTGCTCCCGGCTCTTCTGGTATGATCCTAACACTGATCTCCCCCCTTCCTGTCACATGATTCTGAAGCCACATGACTTCCTGTCACCGCCTCACTAGGGCCTGAGGCCGGGAAGGTTGAAAACAACCATTTTAAAGAGGTGCATTTTTATCTGTCCCTTCCTCTGAGAAGCTCTGGGTGGCGTACGTAGTCAGCCCTCCTCGTTTTATATGCACAACAACCCTGTGAGGTA
>NW_015269174.1:0-393 GCF_001447785.1 Gekko japonicus
AGTCTCTCCTGTCATGATGAACTGGGAGCAGGCAGAAGCAGTGTGAGTCTTCTGCACTACTTCTGTCTCTTGCAAAGCTCAGTTTGACATAAAAGATTTCCAGCCCCTCCCCTGAGTTCCATGTGTGTCCTCCAGTATTCAAAAACAGAAAAGGGGAACTCTCTCATATCATGCTGAGTAAGGATCAGACACAGCAGAAGCTTCTGTCTGCTCCAAAGCTAGAAGAAGTCTTGTTCATCTACACACTGAGACCGGCAGGTAATCAGTGAAGTCTTGTGAAACTTGCTGCAGCCTAGAGAGACTGGGCTGGTGTGTGTGTTTGTGAATGATAATATTAATTCACTTCACAGGGCTGTCAGGATTATAATGTATGGCCCCGGTCACACGGGCCAG
>NW_015269175.1:0-393 GCF_001447785.1 Gekko japonicus
CCAGGATACTCTCCGGGTATTGTTATCATTAGGAGAGCACCATTGATAGACTGTATTCTGGAGATCACCTCGATTTTCTTTTTCATATTTTTAAATCTTAGTTTCTCTAGTCTTTTTCTCAAAGAGAAAACGTTCCTCTGGGGCTTTAATACAGCATAGAGTTCTTAAGCTTATCCTTCATAGTTTTAATTTTTAAGTCAACTTTTTCAGTTTCAATCACTGACTGATCTATGATGAGCAACATTAAGTCATATGAGCACTTATTGAGAATAGCTATCCATTTATTGCTGAACTCTTCGGCGTCCAAGAACATGGCCAGTCCCTTTTGCATATGCAAACCTCTTGGAATCAGATTGGATTGAGAATAGTCATTTAAAGAGGAAGCATGTAAAG
>NW_015269176.1:0-393 GCF_001447785.1 Gekko japonicus
CTTTATCTTCCATAGATTGTGGAAGGATTCTATACAGGAGAATTACATACATGCTTTGAAGTGTGACTAGTGTCTTTCTTTGGGAGCAGGGTTTCTCACTGAGCTTGCTGATAAAAAACCAAATCTGACCACATAGCCGAGGAGTAGGATTTGCTGGGGTTGAACGTTTAAGTGGTCCTTTGCTTTTTCTGTTAGAGCAACTATAAATATTCATATAGTACAGTGTGGGTGGCTAATTTTGGATACATGACCTGTTCCAACAGCCTGGGTGTCAACAAATACTTGAAGACGAATGCCAGAAGAGTAGCCATGCCAGTCTGCAGCAGCAAAAAGTGCTGTGTTACCTTAGAGACTAACTAGTTTACTCTGGCATGGTGCTGCTGCTGAAACAGG
>NW_015269177.1:0-393 GCF_001447785.1 Gekko japonicus
GGCCTGATCCATCATGGCTTCTCTTATGCACTTATGCATGTGAGTTCACAAAGAGGGAACAGAGGAAAAAATCCCTCATGACCAGGCCCTCATAGAAGCCCAGCTAATACCAAGCCCAGGGTTCGCAGGAGAAGCAAACTGCAGCTGCCAATTCTTACCCCAAGTCGTGCTGGTCGTCTCCTAATGCCACGGGCGTGATAGGGTTGCCCCCGAGCTGGAGAAGCCTCTTGTGCAGTTTTTTGGCAATAAAATTGAACCTGGGCAGAGAGGACAGCAGTGCAGTTAGAGGAGTCTGTGGGAATCAGCTTCTGCCCATCATTCCCAAAGACCTGCATTTGCTCCTGGCAACAACCACAGCAGCTTGAAACCTTCCCCAACCATTCTGCTTGTACT
>NW_015269178.1:0-393 GCF_001447785.1 Gekko japonicus
TGGGCTTGCCTGATAGGATGTTTATTCTCACAATGGATCCGGCGTGGGCAATATTAACTTTTTATAGCCAGCCTGTTAATGGTCCCTGTGCTTATCTTGAATATTTTGCATGAAAATGTCTCAAATCTCCTGCATTTTATGGCCTTTTAGCCATTCACAATGCCTGCCCACCTCATGTTAATGGAGAGTTGTGGAGTGAGGTTTCACCATCATGCATCTGACAAAGGATTCTAAGCCAAGAACATTTACGCAGAAGTAAAACTGTTCAGCTTTTGAGATGGGCTGGAGAAAGTGGACAGAGGGAGAATTCCCCCCCCCATAATGCTAGAACTCGGGGCACCTAAGGAGAGGAGAATTATGTAAGTGTCTTTGGGAGAAAGGTGGGGTATAAAT
>NW_015269179.1:0-393 GCF_001447785.1 Gekko japonicus
TCTGCATGCTGAGCAGATGCTCTACCATGCAGTAGCCTATCCTAGCAAAAACTGAGGAGGGGAAAGAGGGAGAAGAGGGATAGTTTTCATCTGATTCCCCCTTCTTGCTTCAGTCCCCTTATCTGTGTGGCTTTTTGTCCATGTGGATTCTGCAAGTCCAGTCACCATCTTATCAAGGGACACAGGGAACTGCTGAAGAACGGGGAATGCATGGAAGATAATCTCTTCTAGTGGCATCGTATTGAATACAACCCACTGTATTGCATGAACCAAATATCAGAAGAACTTTTGAACCTCTTGAATGAGTTGATTGTTAACCGTTGAGTGCTGCTGTTGTCATTAGCTGACTGGCATACTCTCGATCATCCAACCATTACAGAGGGTTAAAGTAAA
>NW_015269180.1:0-393 GCF_001447785.1 Gekko japonicus
TTTTTTCTTGAAAATGATCCTCCTCTTTTGAAAGTGAAGGGAGTTTCCAACGCAAGTTGTGAGACAGCACTGATATGCATATTTGCTATTCAAAAGGTGTGAGGGGGAGCATTTTGCCTATTCCAGCTGTTTGGGTCCAGCCTCTTCATTCTGCACATCCAAGAGGTAAATGATCATGTAGTGGCAACTTTGAAGAGTCTGGAAGAATAAGCTATCGATCATATTTAAGCTATGTGTGGGCAGTAGTGCAACGATGAAAGTGATGGATGAGGAACAGGGTCCTGCTCCTGCTTTGTCTGGTTTGCTGATCTAGGCTGTGTGGGAGTCTATTTTGTCCTAGTGGGCATGTCAAAGCAACAGCCACTGTCACTGATTTACCCATCCTTGTTTTGT
>NW_015269181.1:0-393 GCF_001447785.1 Gekko japonicus
CTGGCTGCCTCATTGGCTGCCTATTTGCTTCTGAGTAGCATTTAACGTGCTGGTGCTTATCTTGAAAGCCCTTCATGACCTGGGATCCACATACTCATTCTGAACTCACATGGCAACTAAGACCCACACAATATGGTCTCTCATCAGCCCTCCCAATCTCAAGAATACAATCCATTACAGGACAGGCCCTTTTATGTTGCTGTCCTGCTGTTGTAGAACAGCCTCCTGGAACAGCTGAGGCAGGTGCCTAAACCTGGGACTTACCAAGCAGCAAAAAGATTTCCATTATGATGCTGGGGGCGGGGGGATGACGACAGTGCAATTCCCACAAGGCAGGACAAGAATAGAAACACACAAATTATGAAGATCTAGAAAAGAGCAAGAGTCCAGTAG
>NW_015269182.1:0-393 GCF_001447785.1 Gekko japonicus
CCCCCTGGAGTAGCAAATGGCCGCACATAATTATCTTAGAACAACCTGCTCTTCTGGGATCGAAAGAGGAAAAAATGGCCCCTTTGTCATGGATTCCTTAACCGCGTGAGCCCAG
This sequence comes from Gekko japonicus, assembly GCF_001447785.1. Classification (NCBI taxonomy): domain Eukaryota; kingdom Metazoa; phylum Chordata; class Lepidosauria; order Squamata; family Gekkonidae; genus Gekko; species Gekko japonicus. Next base: position 116 of record NW_015269182.1, read on the forward strand.
TTTAGCCCAGGATAAATAGTCTTCTGAGACTAGGGTGGTGCTGAGTATATTGAAAGTGTGATCGCTGGCAGCTTGGCTGAACTCCTCTGTTGCCCTGACAGGCCCCCGCTGTATTGTAGGATAATGCTGGTGGTGGTGGGGTTTCTATTGTAGCAAGTGTAAACAGGTGTCCAGGGGCACCTAAAAGACTGCGTTTATTCCGATGTGAACTTTCTCGGGTCAAAGCTGGCTTCCTTTTTTGTTAAAAAGCTTTTTATTATCAGGATAATGCAATCCAT
>NW_015269183.1:0-393 GCF_001447785.1 Gekko japonicus
TCGAGCAAGGGAACCTTTACCTATCATAGGTGGAGCTGTGTCCCCCCCTCTCTGCAGGCCCCAGGTAGAGACAAGTTGTGCGGCTCAAACCCTTGTCCGCTAAGCAGCTTGTAGGGGTGCAGGAGCTGGCCTAATCCGAGAGAGTTGGCAACCACACGGCACAGGAGCTGGATGCACAAAGGTCATCGCGTAAGTCCTGCTGTGGGCTCAGCCAGAGGTTGGCGGCACTGAATGCTTGTCCTGCCTTCATCCCCCTTTTGGCAGGCGATGTGCACAGAGTCACAAGAACTGTGACAAATGATGCTTGCCACCACCTCAAGTCCCCACGTGGTGTGAGGGATGGATTTTGAGACGTGCTCCCCTATGGGCTGAGCTCTGAGCAGGAGCAGGAGA
>NW_015269184.1:0-393 GCF_001447785.1 Gekko japonicus
CATGGGCTGCATAAGAGCCTTGGATGGGCCAGGTCCAGCCCCCCGGACCTTATGTTTGACATCCCTGTTTTAAACATTTTTTATTCCTCTGCAAATTTAGCTTCCAGGATTGCTTTATCAAGCAGAAGGGTGTGGGGAGAGACTGGGGAGGGGGGCTTTTAACTCTTTCCTCCTCTGCTGGAAAGTCTACCTTTGAACTTCTTTTACCCATTCTGGGGAGCAATATAGGGGCCTGTAAGTTTTCGCCAGCAGGAGTAACTATACAATTAGCTTGCGGGTGGCTTTCTCCAGTGAGAAAATGGTACAGGAGGACTGGATTGAAGCTTTTTCCTCTATCCCTATGCCATTCCTCTCGATATAGCAACCCAGGAGGTAGCATTTGCGAAAGATAAA
>NW_015269185.1:0-393 GCF_001447785.1 Gekko japonicus
ATTAAATTATGAACATTCAAAACATTCTAAACTTTGGAAATTTACAAGTTGAACATTAACAAGTTAAAAATTTAAGAAAAGTGTACACTATCCTACCACATGAAACTCAGTGTTCCAATTCTCATTATTAGCATAAAACATCAAATAGCAATCATTCTTGTCTTCTGCAAGATATTAAGTGAGTAACCTAATAATAATCATAACTCCACCCCCTCCATTATTAAACAGAGGTGTGGCCTTACTTAACTAATAACACTCTGATCATAGTTCCCTGCAAGTTTAAAGGGGGGCGGGTATAAATGTTCCTGTCTCGATTGCTCATCATTTTGTGATGCCAATACCTGGCCTTCACCTTCCTCCTCCATCTCTGCCTCAACACTATTCTCATCTTCA
>NW_015269186.1:0-393 GCF_001447785.1 Gekko japonicus
ATAGGGGAGGAGATGGTCCTTCAGATACCACCAGTCCCAAGCCATGTAGGACATTAAGGTCAAAACTTGCATCTTGAATTGGGCTTGAAAGTGGATTAGTCAGCAGTGTAACGCTGTAGCATTGGTGTCACATGCTCCCAATAGCTAGCCCTGAAAAGCAGTTGTGATCTCGTGGCTTAGATATGGAAAGGTACCAGGCTGCACAAGGGGTAAGCTCATGACACCATGAATAGCTGTGTGTATCGGTGGTTAAGAGCAAACGACACCCCTTCCTCCAGCCTATCAAGTCAGTTTCTATCCGTTGTTTTCCCCATGGAACACAGAATAGTACACAGAGGCCCCAGTCACACAAGGGGGTTTGGCGCGGAAGAGGGACAGATCGGGGGCGCAGCA
>NW_015269187.1:0-393 GCF_001447785.1 Gekko japonicus
TGGTTTCCTCCTCCCACGTCCCTCCCTCCAGGCGCCCTCCAGGCCATAAGTAAGGAGGCCACGCTAAGCTCCATATCTCGTGGCACCTGCATACTTACTTGGTCATCCATCAAGGACACCAGCGGCGATATCACCAATGTGATGCATTTAGACCGCTTTGCATACAGGTACGCAGGAAGCTGATAGCAGAGAGATTTGCCCATTCCTGTTGACAGGACCACCAGTGTTGAGAGCCCTGGGGGGAATCAAGAAGGGCAGCGGCGGGATTAGAGGCCACGAGGCTGAATTCAGAAGCAAAGAATGGCAGGGACCAGTTGGGTCTTCCCTTTCCACTGGGTTCTTGCACGCAGAGTCCCTCCTAGGTTCACCCGCCCTCCAGGCAAGTAGATCAGT
>NW_015269188.1:0-393 GCF_001447785.1 Gekko japonicus
TAAATCACTCCCAGAGCTGTAAATCAGATTTGCTTGTAGCCCTTGGACTGGTCATCTTTGTGGTACACGAGGGTTGGCTCCAGATGATCAGGCAGTTACAGAAGCCGCTGCCGCTGGAGCCTCAAAGACAAAAAAGTTTCTTCCAGAGAAGTCTGCTTTTGCAATCTTGCCCACCACAGAGAGTAGATTTTCAGGGGGAATTCCTCAGATGGGAGTGTTTCTAGCGGGATGCTACAAGAGTCAGCTTTTAAGAGAGGGTGTTCATTTTTCAGAACTTGATGTGTTCTTAAATGCTGTGGTTTTTTAAGGCTTTTTCTTAATATTCAGGAGGTATTCTTGAGATTTCAGATATTTCGTGACGTGTAGGAAATGGCCAGCAGGTGCTCCAGAAAG
>NW_015269189.1:0-393 GCF_001447785.1 Gekko japonicus
GGAAAGTGGGCCCGTAATTAAGTGAATTGCAACACATTAATTAATGCATGGCATTATGGAGCAGTGATGACGGACGACTTAGATGGAGGACTGGACAAACCCATGGAGGAAGAGATGTGATGGTTAAATGGAACCTCCAGCTTCAGAGGCAGTATACCCCTGAACACCGGAGTCCAGGAACAAGTGTTACCCTCACGCCCTCCTGTTTTTTGCTGATCTTTTTAAATTTATTATCGTTTGTTTCCTCTGTGCTCTACCTTTTGAACGCAAAATGATTTGCATCGTTCACCCCTCCTTCCTTTTATCCATACAACAACCCTGTGAGTTGGGTTAGGCGGAGAGCGTGTGACTGGCCGAGGCACACCCAGCAAGCTTCCCAGACAATGCTCCCTC
>NW_015269190.1:0-393 GCF_001447785.1 Gekko japonicus
AATCTGCACAGCCAGTCAGAACCCTTGCTGGGCTAAAGACCCACCTAGCTACAGTCACTTTCAAAAAACACTGGGTGGGCGCCACAGCACTCATATGCACCAGGTTGTGGACCCATGCCTTAAAGACTAATAAATAAAATAAGCCTTAAAAATAGCATAAACATTATGCTGGAATAAAATTTGTTAGGACTCCTGATGTGTTTGTTTTTTGGGGGGGGAACATATTTCTTTATATCCTAGTCTGATGTAGAGTGTTCTGTGTTCTGATTATCCTATTTACCTGAAAAGAACAAAGTTTAAGTCCAGTGCAATAATAAACTTCTCGTCTATCGCCTTTTTGGGGAGTGTCACCTTTTTGGAGAGTGTCAGAGACCCAGTTTGGTGTAGTGGTTA
>NW_015269191.1:0-393 GCF_001447785.1 Gekko japonicus
CGTGGATTCATTATCCCCATGGCCATTTTAACCTCATAACAGAAACCCTGTGAGGTAGGTTCCATTGAGATTGAGTGTCTGGCCACCCATTGAGTGTCCATGGCAGCTGGGGATTCAAACCGAGGTCTCCTAGGCCCTTGTCCCAGACTTGAACCCCCTACCCCTTTCTTCCTCTAACCATCTCATCATGAAGCTGAGATTGATCTACTGCCTTGCCTCATAAGTATAGCTAGAACAAGAATCAAGAAACACAAAACCCAACTAAAATGCATATGATGCAGTGCAGGAATAGAGCTGGGAAGACTCAGGTTCAAGTCTCCAAGCTCACTTGAAGACCTTGGACAGGTTCATATTCCTCTTGGTCTGACCCACCTTGAGAGGATAAAAGGCAGG
>NW_015269192.1:0-394 GCF_001447785.1 Gekko japonicus
TATACTTCAAAGAAAACTGCTGGCCATAACCCCCTGACCTCCTCACCCAATTACTGGGCAGTATCCAGGGAACTTTCTAGAGTAACAGAAAGCTCTCCCTCCCATACCAGCTAAACTATGTGAGCTAATTAACACACCTGAGTAGATGACCTTGACTAGTAACTGCCAATGTGGGGGAGGGGGCTGGATGACACCTGCAGCGAATCAGAGAACAGTAAAAAGCCTAGCTGGAACTAGCTGGAATATTCCTAATATGATCTCTCTCTTGACATACTGATAGGCATTTCTGAGGCTGCAACACTAAGCCTAAAAATTTATGCTCTGTGTGTGTGTGTGTGTGTGGCTACTTTTGGGCAGGAACGCAGTGGAACGGAGTTCCGGCTGGCTTCAGAGT
>NW_015269193.1:0-393 GCF_001447785.1 Gekko japonicus
TGAATGTCCTGTTTAAAAATGTTTCCCTGCATTCGCACAGCTTCGCTGCGTGACTGACGGTAAGATCCTGGTGCTGGGCTGGCGGCTGGTGCCAAAGCGACTTGTGAAACATCGGCACAGCCGGTCAGATCGCCAGCGGCCAATCAGGCGCCCTGCTGGGCCGAAGCCCCACTTGGCCCATTCACTTTCTAAAAACAGTCCGTAGGGGGCGGGAAAGATGTTGCCAGGTGCCTTGGTGCCCACGTGCGCCGGGTCGGGGATCCCTGACTTAGAAGAGAAGACTGGGTAGAATGGTTTTTTAAGAAAATAACTCAGTGGAACACATGGATGTAGCCGGAACAAAGTCCATCGTTTCCTTGAGGGCCCATAACCCAGGCTTTTCTTGTTTCAAAC
>NW_015269194.1:0-393 GCF_001447785.1 Gekko japonicus
AGACAGGGCTTCTTCAGTGGTGGCACCTTGCTCACAGAATGTCCTTCTTCACCTTGAGGCTCACCTGTCGCCACATTGTACTCTTTAAGGCACCAGGCCAAAAGGTTTCTGTTCAGTCAGGCCTCTAATTAATGTAATGCTACTGTAGTCTGGAAACTATTATTTTAAGCGCCCGGGGATCCGTTTTTATGGTCTGTGTCGTTATGCTGGGCTGGGTTTTCAATGATTCAAATTAACCGCTTTTAATGTTTGTTTTTGTTTTGTAAGCCGTCTCAGGACAGTTCCTGGAAAGGCAGTACCATTTTTAAAAATAAATAAAACAGACGGTTCCCAAGTTTACCTGTTTGCCTGATGACACCTTCAAAAGGCTTAGCCCTGATGAGCAAAGATGTT
>NW_015269195.1:0-393 GCF_001447785.1 Gekko japonicus
TGCATGCTTCGCAAAATAAAAAGGGAAGCTGGCCGTCAAGGCTCCCAGAACCTCCTGTCCCAGCTCTTGTTGCTCTTCTTTTTCCCTCCTGGCCTCATGATCCACCAGCAAGAAACTCACAGCCTGCTTTAGGGTCCCGAGTCACAGTTTGAGAGCCTCGGCTTCCATCATCGGCAGGGGAACTATTGCTTTACTCAGCATTGCATTAGCGAAAAGTGGAAGAAATAGCCCTGCTGGGAGTCTCTCTTGGCAGGAATTTGCTTCTGTGATAAATGCAACTCTACGTCTCTGGGCTTTTCTGTATTCCTGTTTCTTTCACAGTTCCCCCCCCCCTGTTCTGTGTGTTTTGCTCCCTCTAGTGGTGAATTCGATATTACAGTGGTTTATGTCCAG
>NW_015269196.1:0-393 GCF_001447785.1 Gekko japonicus
TTTTCCAGGCCTTCACATCTCTAGTTCTCAGTCGGCAATATCCATTGCAACCCCATTTTCCTTTGTGTATGTGTGTGTGTTTGTTTTTAAGTGAGATAAGTATTGAGAACTGGATCATGCCCGCTGTTTATGCTGGTCACTTTTCACGAGTGATATGGCTTCATCCACCTTGGGCTCAGCAGATCGAAGAAGGAACCCATCACTTCTTAGTGGGCAAAGACACCTCAACTACTACAATAAGGTAACTATGGGGCTTGTGCTTTTTGACGTAGTTTACATAAATGGAGTCATGGATTTAGTGTTTCCCTGAGTTTGCATGCTTCTCTCTGAGTAGTTTCCCATAAATGGCTTCTGACCGACCAGCCTTTTTGCGCCTGCGGACACATTTGGAAT
>NW_015269197.1:0-393 GCF_001447785.1 Gekko japonicus
CACTAAACGTGGCTCAGGGGCCACTTTTATCTTGGTGGTTTACAGGTTGCACAGATATACTTTATCCAAAAAGCCCTGCCTACTTTGTGCTGCTTTCAGTAATACTGGAGATCTCTTCCGACCATTTTTTTTGGGTTTGTCTGAACAAGTAGGATATTGCCAGCATTCCTTCAGTCCTTCCCTAGTTATCTGCATGATTCTGAATGGGCAGAAAGCAAAGCCAGTGAAACGTAGGGCTTGACAATGGCTGTATATCCAAGAATCTGGTATGCACTCACAGAAAGTCTTTCTTTTAATAAATCAACAGAAATTTAATAGCAAGGATGTCACAATCCGCACATAATTCAGGTCGGAGAATTCTTTTTGCAAATGTTCTATTGAAGTTTTCTTCAT
>NW_015269198.1:0-393 GCF_001447785.1 Gekko japonicus
TGTGGCTGCTGGTACTGATCCTGGCTGGGTTGGCTGGAACGGTCCGGAAGGTAATAAATGCCTCCCTGAAGGAGGCTGTAATTCCAACTGGGAGCAGAAATGCAGCAAGAGCCACCACTTGTCTCCTTAAGGTACTTGGCTGTAGCCCCTGCGTCCACACGTCACAGAGAAACAGAATGTCCTTATGAGATGGTTTCAAAGGGTCAATCCTATTTTTCCGCAGCCCGTTTTCTGAAAGTCTTCCATGTATGATTATCAATACATCTGGTAGCCAGTCTCCTGGATTGTAACATGATATTTACAATGTCTATGGGGAAACCTGCTTCTGCTGGATCTGCTTGCTCAATCTCCAGGCCATCAACTGAAGCCAGGATGGATCATAAGAACATAAGA
>NW_015269199.1:0-393 GCF_001447785.1 Gekko japonicus
CTACAAGGCCCAGCTGACATGAGTGGTACGGGAGAACCCTTGGGGGCAGAAAGCATCATCTGCCCCAAATTGGAAAATGTTGTTGCAATTTCTGGGCCTTCCTTGTTGGGTTGCCAGTCTCCAGGTGGGGCCTGGAACCCCCCAGGGGATTGCAGTTCATCTCCAGACTACAGAGAACAGTTGCCCTGGAGGAAATGGAAGCTTTGGAGGTAGATCTCCCCAGGGGGCGGGAGGTTGCCCGCTTGATGGGCCCCAGATCCAGCTGGTGGGGGCTACCCCACCCCTGAAGTGCTTGGATCGAGTCGACATGCCCGGCGTGATGACATCACATGGGGGTGACATCATCGCACCGGACATGTCACCGGGGGACGCTCTAGCATCCGGCCTGAAAAC
>NW_015269200.1:0-393 GCF_001447785.1 Gekko japonicus
GTTCAAAACACACCCCATCACACCATAGGGATGCTCATTAGGTTGGTTTTTACACCCACCTTGCAGTAAGGTCACAAAAGTTACTAGCTCTCTCTCACACACACAAAAATCATTTATAAGCCTGCCACCTTATACAGACTTTAAGTTAGTAATTTATTTCACTGCCTACAGCCCAAAAACAAATCACCTCAACATAGGTAAGTGGATATTTACAAGCCATTTATACAATGTCCTGATTCAGGGTTTTCGCCAACAGGTTTGTTTGATCATTTATTTTGGGTAGAAGCCTGTGTTACCAGCAAGCTTTTCCAGAGAGCCATTCCTGGTACACAGCTAAACCCAGCTCCTAGACCCTGGCGCCCAGCAAGTGTTTTTAGAAAGTTGGTGGAGCCA
>NW_015269201.1:0-393 GCF_001447785.1 Gekko japonicus
ATGAGATACAAAAGATTTTTTTATGAAGCTAGACCACTATGGATTGTACCAGCGGAAGTATTATCACCTTATTCCAGACAAAAAGGTGAAGAATGGTTGCCTTATAGAGACTTAATTTAAAAAGAGGGAACAGAATGGGTAATGAAAAAACAAGATGAGATACGCTATAGATATGTTTGGTTGAGTTATTTGCAGATTTGTGATGTATTCAGAGCAGACAGGAGAGACTATGGCTTTAGAGAGGAGAAAAATGAAATCGAAACTATATGGGAGAGTGGAGGGAAAAAATGATTTCATGTGTGTATAAAATATTGTTAAAATGGTATACAGAAGATGAGACGGTAAAAGAGCAAATGCTCAAATAGGCCATTAATATGAATAAGGAGGTGACAA
>NW_015269202.1:0-394 GCF_001447785.1 Gekko japonicus
ACTTAGGGTCCCTTGGGAAGGCCCAGGGTCCCCCCCCCAAGCCCAACCAAAAATGCCCCTTTTAAGCCGAGAAAATAGAGGCGTGATGACCAGGCAGAGAAGATAAAACAAAGGGTTTATGAATACAGTAATGGGGCATTGATAACAAGACAAGGTGCTTTAAAATATATAACAGTGTTTAAAGGCAAAATAATCAAATCTAACGCGTCTACCTATTTCTGTTAACTGGTTACTATTTTAAGGCCCACAGCTTTGTATACCAGGCCTGTGCCTGTACTCACTCTGTCCCAAGTGAGGGATCTGTTTCTCAGACCAGACTGTCCCCTGTGACAGGGAAGACCGCAGAAGAGAAAAGAACAATTCCTAGACACTGATTGGTTACAACTGTTGCTAA
>NW_015269203.1:0-393 GCF_001447785.1 Gekko japonicus
CCCCAGTTTTCTATGAGGATTCAAAGTAGCTTATAAAAGGATCCCTAGGTTTCAAAATGGAATAACAGTATACGCCCTACTGTATGTTGTTTCTAGCACCCAGGCACCCCTAAAGGCACCCAGCCCATAAAGTGATTTAAATATGAAAAACAGCGCCCTGACCTGGGCCCACAAGTAAATAGATAACCAGGGCCCACGAAGCCCCATAAATCATCATCCTCAGATAGAAGTCAAGCTGCTGCATTTTGAACCAGTTGTAGGGTATCTTTGGGGGCAGCCCCACACACAGCATGTTACAGTCAGTAAAATTAATTGAGACCCTGTGTCTGACTAAGATCTGGGACACCCTAGTTGGAATCTCTATTCTAACAAGGAAGCCTGCTGGGTGACCTT
>NW_015269204.1:0-393 GCF_001447785.1 Gekko japonicus
GACGAGTTCTTGTACCGTGAGAAAGGAAGGAAAGTATTTCTTTCTCTACCATCCTTGTCCCATTAATAACTTTGTAAATCTGTATCATGACAGCCCTCAGTCATCGTCTGAGAAAAACCACAAAGTGACTCATAAGGCTGAGGGCCTGCCAGTTCTCAGAATAAAGGATGTAGCTATACATATTTTTTCCCATCTTGTGGTTTACCTTTTTGCATCTCATGTTGTACAGGTGTCAGATGCTAACTGCACTGGCTTCGAGCTTATGTAACTTGCAAGTATAAGTATGCTGCAAGGGTATTATCTTTTGCAGACTTGTTTCTCTGATCATGTATCTGCCTGGCAAATAAATCTTTAAACCTGTTACCCTGCTCTCAGTGTTCCCTCTAAGCTGAG
>NW_015269205.1:0-393 GCF_001447785.1 Gekko japonicus
ACCATAGCGTTTCTGGTGATTCCTAGAGATACCTGATCTTACTTCTGGATTTTACCTGGAAGTGATGTTACAGCACAGATGCCACTGACTTATTAAATTTTTTCTCCCATCACCACTTGGAACTGTGGTGGGCAACAAAGGCTACCACTGGGAGGTCCCCCACCATAGTGGGAGGCCTAGCAGCCCTAGGGTGAGCCTCACTGAATAGAACTGATTAGGATTCTGGATAGACATGTTTAAGATTACTGTCTAAATCTGTACTCTGACTTGAGTCTCAGCAAGAAAGGAGGCTTATAAATGAGGTAAGTAAACCAATATTTTTTAGCTCTCATGATTTCTGAATCCATATATCTTACAAAGTTGATAGTCAGTTCCATTGTGTATCTCTCTCTC
>NW_015269206.1:0-393 GCF_001447785.1 Gekko japonicus
CTGGCAGGATTGTTGTGAGCTTAAAATGGGAGAGAGGAGAGCGACGTAAGCCACTTTGGGTTGTTATTTGGGGAGAAAGGTAGGATGCACATTATTATTATTATTTTTTAAAAATGCAGTCTATCCACCTTCCAAAGTATCCATTTTCACCAGGGGAACTGATCTCTGTTGTCTGGAGATGGTTTGCAATTCCAGGACACCTGCAGGCGCTGCCTGGACGTTGGCAGCCTTAGTTTCTCCCCAAATTTGTATGACTCGCTTTGGCCACTGCACCCGATCAGTAAAACGCACTTTTTGTGCAATCAAACATAACCAAAAGAACAAGATTGAAATTCATTGATTGGATCCAAATTCTATTTCTCCGCCCATTGCTTCCTGTGTACGATGTGCTCA
>NW_015269207.1:0-393 GCF_001447785.1 Gekko japonicus
TTATTTCATGGGGCTGCAACAAGCTTGTGAGGTAGGATTATGAAGAGCGGGAGATTAATTGTCTTAAAGTTATTCCATCCACTGAGGTTCATGGTAAAGGAGGGATCTGAATCTGTCTCCCCAGTCCTAGTTTAACACTCTACTATACCACATAGTCTAAGCCCTTTCAAACCTACTCAATATTTGCCATGAATAGTGGAGAAACCTTGAGCTGCTGTGGATGAGTGGGTGTGATGTCTCCCGGGCACCCCTCCCCCATCCTTTAGAGGCCCACTTAGAAGACGAATGTAAGCCAGTTAATTTCCCCTCACGTTATGGATGTTTAAACTTTATATGTCCTTCTGGTTCCCCAAGTACTATCCCTACCATTCTTCATCACAGGAGGGGCCTCAC
>NW_015269208.1:0-393 GCF_001447785.1 Gekko japonicus
TGTGTGCTGGCGAGGGGAGGAAATATCTCTTCAATTATGCTGCAGGCTGGAAAGAAGCGTGCAGCAGGCTAACTGGGCAGGCTTTCAAACCTCCAGTGCTAGCTGTTTGACATTTCACCCCTATGCACTTCTCACTGATTGCCTAGTTGAGGGGTGGGAGTTGCTCAGGTCCCACCAATATTTTTTTCCAACAAGGGAAGAAAGTCTCCATTGGTGACCTTCCCTTTTGCCCAGGATTCTGCCAGTAATGAGGGAGACTTCCAGTACCCCCATACAAAACATCCTTTCCTCACTGCAGGGGTTCCTATTCAACACCGGAGGGAGGGGAATTGGTTTTGGGGAGTGTGTGCTAAGGTGTCTTCTGTGCCAAGGCCCCCCTTCAAAGGATTCTTT
>NW_015269209.1:0-393 GCF_001447785.1 Gekko japonicus
TGCAGGGGGCTGGACTAGATGACCCTTTACGGTCCCTTCCAACTCTGTGTTTCTACATTTCCCCTTCCCTCCATTTTGGAGTAAGCCAAGAGAGAGAGACTGACGACGACTGACCCCAAATCGCCCATTGAGCAACTGGGGACTCGGCCCCTGTGGCTCCTCGACATCAGTCCCTCACCCTAACCCCTACACCGCACTGCCTGCCTTGTTAACCTTAGTGCCAAATGTGGATCTGCCTGGGTGAATGAGCCCTTGGCGAAGGCAGGACTCTTAATTCCCCCCCCCACAAAGGCATTCAGTGGACAGAGTGTCACACGTTCCGATCAAGGGGCAAGGGATGCTGGGAGCTACCCAGACATCTGAGTCACCCTGCAGAGAATCTGGGTCAGCTAC
>NW_015269210.1:0-393 GCF_001447785.1 Gekko japonicus
GGAGATGGAGCACGGAAAGACAGAGAGAGAGAGGGAGGAAATGGCGTGCATGCTCCTAGGGACATGAGGGGTGACACAACCTTTCTGGTAACATCCCTGGTCTGAGGCCCCTCCTTCCTTGAGGCCCTACATGCCGTTGTGGACAGCCAAGCCATACCCCCCCTTTTGACGGGTCTTGGGGTCCTGACACCCTTATAGGCAGGGCACGGCCCCTGAGCACCACGGCAACGGGCGGATTCCCCCGAGCGACAGGGGGATCGTGACATTATGAATGACTATTTCAGATCCTTATCAACAAGGACTGCAGGACACCACTGTTCTCTCCTAAAAGTAAATGTAATGATGACAACTGCTATTTAGTGTATGTCTATGGTTACATTCAAATACTATTCT
>NW_015269211.1:0-393 GCF_001447785.1 Gekko japonicus
CCTTTTCCCCCCTCATGTGGCAGGGACCTATATTATCTTTTGCTCATTGACACCTATGGGCCAGGCCTTCTCAAGCAAGGCAAAGAGGACACGAGGGAAGATCCGGCACTGGTGCAGGCAGGCACCCGGTAGGGGTGTGTGACCAGGGACACCCACAGCCGGGCACGGCTGGCTTATACATGCTGCAGCTGTGCTGGGGGGGAGAAGTCCTATTGGGGCTGATAGCCAATTGGGACCAGCAGCTGGAGGGGTGGAGAGCAAGGGAGGGGTGGGGCTAGTTATTGGTCTGTGCACTTTCGGTGGTGGTGCAGCACCATTGGGAAGCGGCCAAGAACTGAGAATGGAGGATGTGCCGTGTGGTGTAGTGAACTGCCCAACCGGGGGAGGGGGGGG
>NW_015269212.1:0-397 GCF_001447785.1 Gekko japonicus
CCCCACCAGGAAAAAAAATTGCCCCCCAAGCCACAAGATCCTGGCTACGAGCCTGGAGACCAACAAGATTCGGGAGGTCTAAGCTTTCAAGAGTCAACCGGTATCTGGCTAGGGTTTGCCAAGTCCCACCGGCCACTGGCCGTGGATAGGGGGGGTAAGGGTTGCCAGATCCAGGTTGGGAAACTCCTGGAGATTTGGGGATGGAGCCTGGGGAGGACAAGGACCACAGTGCGGTAGAATGCCACAGAGTCTCCCTTCCAAAGCGTCCATTTCCTCCTGGAGAGGAGTGGTAATTCAGGGGATCCCCCCGTCCCACCTGGAGGCTGGCATCCCTATACCCGCCAAAGGGGGTTTTGACTCTCAAACGCTTAGGTAAAGGTAAAGATCTCCCTTGCTC
>NW_015269213.1:0-393 GCF_001447785.1 Gekko japonicus
CTTATAAAAGGCATTCTGTGTGAGAAGTGAGCATGGAGTACCTTTTCTAAGACTGCTTCAACTATTTTTGGAAGTACTGGTAAAAAAAATTGATGGTCCTTTAGTTGGGTTTATTTTTAATTCGTCGAATAAAGTAAAGTTCTCTTAACATTCATAACATACAAATGTATCTACCACTGCAGCACTACTGAAAACATTTGTGCATGCTGCACATGAGTTAATTTATTTTAGATGTTACTTGTTATGTGGTGATTTATGATGAGGGGCCAGTCTTGTAAACAGTTTTTGTGCCCCCCCCTCCCCACGCTTCTACCTCAGTCTGTCAGAGTACATGATAGCTCCTGTGAAAAGTACTTTTAGCTAAACTCCTTCAGCAGCCCAAGAACTGAAAGA
>NW_015269214.1:0-393 GCF_001447785.1 Gekko japonicus
TGTTGTTGTTGTGTGTGTGCACTCACATGTGGGTTTTTTTACACTGTAAGCCACTTTGACTGCTTTGAGTAGATAAAAGCACCTAAATAAATAAATGATATCATCTGGATGCAACCAAGGAGTGGCTTGCACTTCTTCAGCCAAAGCAACATGAGGTAACTAGCAAGTGGAGCAGGGCTTGTCAGTTCTGTCTCTACGAGTACAATCTCTCTCTCCCCCCAGTTATCTTGTGAAGCATTGTGTCATCCTTCCTTAGACAGAAAATCTATGATCAAATGTCATGGGGACTTTTGGCAGCCCTGTCTCATCTTTGGCAACTTGGTGCAAGGGCCTTTGGTAGTATTGGATCTGGGTCTAAAAGAAAAGGCACCCACTTCTACTACTGAACAGGTA
>NW_015269215.1:0-393 GCF_001447785.1 Gekko japonicus
GCCATCGCCAATCCACCAACCGGAAGTCCTTACATCTCTGATTATCACCCTGAAAAACTAGATTGCCTTGCCATCTTTTACCTGCTGTATTTCAAGTGACGCAACAACTGGAGTCCAATTTTAAAAATGACTCCCAGAATGTGGAACATTAACATCTTGAAACAAGGATTGTGATGATTTTCTATTTATCTGCATCTTTAAACTTATGCCCCTTCACACAATGCCCAAGTTAGCTAAATTTAGGACAGGCATCACTAGCATTATGCATATGTATACAATCAACATACACTAGTTGGATTATAGCACACTCACACTGCATCATGGATCTTGTAATCCTAGCCCTCCATAACTATTCAGGCCTAATAGTGGAAGGTGCTGTTAAGTTGCAGCCAA
>NW_015269216.1:0-393 GCF_001447785.1 Gekko japonicus
GTTTTGTTTCCCCCTAGACCCAGGAGTCAGAGGTCGATTGTCTCTACACATGGAGGTTGTGCTAAGCCGTCATGGCCAATAGCTGCTGATAGACCACTCCTCCTCTAGGAGCGGCTTCATTTTGATGGGCCACAGGTGTTCGAGGTCTGAGGTCCTGCCCAGCCAGGCTACCCTTTAACTGGAGATGTCTCTCCCCTCTGCATGATCATACCATCCAGAGTTCAGTTTTGAAAAGAGGAGGTTGCCTTGGGTTGCCAGCTTTTGAAGCGGACCCTGTACTGGTTGCCATTAATGCCACCTGGATCTTGGGCGACAGCTGAGCGAGGGTGTTTAGGTCCTAGCCAGGATCACTGTTATGTACTGATGGAGCTTGGGTTGTATTGCCAGTAACGG
>NW_015269217.1:0-393 GCF_001447785.1 Gekko japonicus
ATTTTTACTGCTACATTAACAAGGAGACTCAATACCTTCATTACAACCTTGATACATCCTGACCAATCAGGCTTTATTCCGGGCCGGGACATTTCTGACAACACAAGGAAAACTTTGGACTTAATCCAACTTTGTCACTCTACAAAAATATCTTCTTCTTTGATTGTCTCCATCGATGTAGAGAAGGCATTTGATACGGTGGAACCGGTCTTCCTCTCATCAGTACTTGACACCTTTGGTTTTGGCCCAAAATTCATGTCAACGATCCAATCTCTGTATCGCTATCCTACTGCATCAATTCGAATCAACGGATCAACGTCTCCAAATTTTGCTCTTTCACGTGGAACAAGGCAGGGCTGCCCTCTCTCCCCCACCCTGTTTGCATTGGCTATC
>NW_015269218.1:0-393 GCF_001447785.1 Gekko japonicus
CTGAGGGCAACATTCCCTGCATCTAATGAGGTGGAGGATTCAGCCCTCCAAAGTTTCCGTCACATTGGCTCTTCCTTTCACATTGCGTTTCAAAGTTTGCGAAACGTTCCCCTGGATCCCTGGGTGGCGGCCTTGTCGTTTCGGCTCGGCCTCCACCTCTCGCTTATGAGAGGTCGTTTTGGCTCCAGCAGGTCTCTTTCGGGGCTCTTTAAAAACGTATGGCTGCCGCCGCTGCTGGAACCGCCCTCCCATTGTTTCCAATGGGCAACCCTGGCGCCTGCGGCAATGGCCGCGGGGGGAGGGTGAAATGTTCCCCCGGCTCCCTGGGCTTCGGGATGGCGGCTTTGAACTCCGAGGAGCACATTCCACCATCATACGCGAGAGGTCGTTTTG
>NW_015269219.1:0-393 GCF_001447785.1 Gekko japonicus
CGCAACAACTGCTTTTGTGGAACTGGTCTATGTTTATCTATCAGTCTTTCTGTCTATACACTTTTAAAGAAAATTTAAAACAAACATATAAATACATTAAAATCAAGCATACAGACACATTATGTCAGGACGGACCTCTAAGCCACAGGGCAACATTCACTGGGGAGTTCTCCTGCACACCTGCCAGTGAAAAGGAGCAGTGAAAAACAAGTCAGTCTGTGCAGACCCTGATCACTCATTTAGGGTTTGCATAAGAGACTGTACCCAGAAGTAGCACAGGTACATCCTAAATCATTGCCCTCCACAATAAGAGCCATGATTACTCATTCTGCTTTTAATTTAACCTGTCCTGCCATTCCCCAGACAATGGCAAACTACCTCTGTGTCTCACTT
>NW_015269220.1:0-393 GCF_001447785.1 Gekko japonicus
GTTTCCCTTTGGCAATCTTTTGATTGGGCTCCTAAAGAACCGATGCTATACCATAATTTCCTAAAATGCATGCATTGAACTGCTGAGGGATATCATCTGGCATGCCCGTGTTCTCAATCTGCAGAGGACGCCCACTTCTATTTCTCCATTTAATCTTCTTCAGCAAAACTTTATCTGTCGTGAACATCTGTCTGAGCTCTTAATGTGCTGGAATAGGAGGTTTAAACTTTAGCTCAATCAAGACAATGCCATTTTCCAGGGTATAAGTTTTCACGAGTCTGTTGCTTATACCAAGCTTATACCCTGGAAAATCTCGTTCCTCTTTAAAGCGCTACTGGACTCAAATTTTGCTCTACTACTGCACAACTAGCACAGCTCAACTGCCCATTTGGA
>NW_015269221.1:0-393 GCF_001447785.1 Gekko japonicus
ACTTAACCACTGCACCAAGCTGGCTCTTAAGGAACATGAGCAGAAGTTACTCCTCTTCTCTCTCAGTGTCAGGTCCTTTAAACGAGCCACAGATGCAGCTCCGTGAAAACTTTAGACAAATCACTTAATGATGTTATTACTTATTAAGCACAGGATTGCTCACAGTCTGCCCCCCTCTTTGTGCCGGAACAGTCAGATGCATTTTGTCAATGACTAACGTTGGAAAGATTGCCTGCTTTCTCTGCACTTATGTAATCAGCAGCATCTGTCATGATCCCAGGAAGGCCTTCCTTGTAGTCTTCAGGGGGGCGACCATGTGACAGAAATGGCAAGAAGACCCAAGACACATTCTTGCCCAAGTGTAAACTTAGGAGGAGGAGGAGATTGGATTTA
>NW_015269222.1:0-393 GCF_001447785.1 Gekko japonicus
CAAGTTTGGCCACCCCTGCACTAGACTGTAGTCAGCAGCAATCTCCCTAAAACTCATTAATTTTTAGAATGAATGCTTAAAATAGAAAGCCAAATGAATGTTGTAACCCATGGATGTCAGGAAGGCATCTCCACAAACCCCACACCTGTCTCTGAGGCACTGAAACTGACTATACAGGAGGAAATCTACACATGGATCTACATTACATGCTTAACAGCAGGCAAACCAGATCCTTGTATATGCACACTGCAGGCTATAGGAGCTTGTAAGGGCACAGGCTGTCAAACAGGAAAGCCAATTTGCATACCCAAAATATCCTCACCAGACTGTGATCAAGGAGGAGATCCACTGTGCTTGTAAATGGTTAAGAGTGTTGGGAGATGTGAGTTTGAA
>NW_015269223.1:0-393 GCF_001447785.1 Gekko japonicus
TGTGCCCCTGCGTCCCCCTTTGTGCCCTGGGATTTCACCCTCTAAGGACACCCTCTTGTACAAATAAAAAGAGACTGATCCCTCGCCCTCCACAGAGACTTTAAGGTTCTTGGCCATCCTCGGTCATTTGACTTCCGGTCACTTCTAAGGAAGTTCTAAGGAAGAACTCCAAGGATTGTCATGAATGGCCAGCACAGATCCACTGGGGCGAATCCACTGGTGGATGAGGAAAGGAACCGGGACATGCACTCAGGGTGGCCAAGTGGGTCACCCAACTGTCCCGTCTTTCTTCACACAACTGTCAAGTCATAGCCCGTCACCTTTCTTTCGCCACGGCACCCTTGGCACCTCCCATAGCGCCAGGGCCGGACCCAGATTATTTTGCACCCTAGG
>NW_015269224.1:0-393 GCF_001447785.1 Gekko japonicus
GATATCCCCTATCGAATCAAACTTTCTTCAGGATCCCTGGCCAGAGTGTGTTGATTTCCCTGGAGCTGCCACAGCCCAGATCACATAGGACTGACTCAATTTCAAAACCTTTTGCAATATTCTAAAACAAAGGGATGCATGGAACTATGAAAGTTTTGCAGGCCCTACCCTCACAAGGAGACCGAGAAAGGTTTCTGCTTCCACATCTGGCGTTTTCTAGGCTTTTCAGCCAGTTTTGAGAAACACTCTCTTCCTTTTCCTATTAAAATGCCATGCATAACCTGATTTCCTATAAATTAAGCCAATTTTCTTTTTAATTGCATTACTGCAGCTTGGACAGAATGTCCCAAGGAACAACGGGATACCATTAAAAGCACTGTTGCTGTTGTTGTT
>NW_015269225.1:0-393 GCF_001447785.1 Gekko japonicus
CTCCTGCACCTCTATTTCTATGAAATAACTCCTGGTTAACATGCATACTTCTGTCACCGATGGACATACTCTAGAAATTACAGACCAGACAATGAAGTCTGTAAGCAAAAACAATTGCATTCAGCCAAGCTCCGTGCACTCCGTAGAAAACGAGACAGCAGCTATCCCCTGGGACCGGATATACTCCGGGAAACCGACCATATCTCCTCGTTATCCGGAAGACTTCAGGATCAAATCCACAGATTACCCGCCCAGATATCGCTTGTCCTCGGCCTGAAAGCCTAAAGGAGAAAAGCGGAAGATGATCTCTTCAAATAGCACCTTTTGGGAATGCATCTCGGAGGCATTTGGGCAGAAAATCTGTAGAGGGGTCGCTTCACTGGTTGGAGGTAT
>NW_015269226.1:0-393 GCF_001447785.1 Gekko japonicus
TTCAGGTCCTGCTCAGCAGGCCTTATGTCTCTATCTATTCTGAAGTTCAGAGGGCAAGCATCCAAGGAAAGGCCTTTTGTTGTGGCACCTAGACTTTGGATAGCTTGCATGCCCCCTCCCTTTAAGATGTCAGATGGAGACATTTTATTCTCTCAAGCCTTTTAGAGCCCCTGCAACTAATTTTAGCAATATCATTTTGTTATTATTGTTCTAGGTTGTGTTTTAGAGGTTCCTTTAATGCTGTTTTTATGATACTGAAGACTTTATCCTGTTTTAATCTGTACCTATTAATTTTGATGTTTTGTTTGCTGCTGTTTATGGGATATGCTGCCTTGTTTATAGTATGTGTTGCCTTGAATATATTTACATAGAAAAGTGAAATATAAATATCTT
>NW_015269227.1:0-393 GCF_001447785.1 Gekko japonicus
GAAACAATGCTCTTGAAAGAAAAGAGATGGTTGATTAATCAGCAGATTTCCCCGTAATAAAACATGTCTTAATGAGCTCTTTGGAGGAGCAGAGATCTATCATTTATTGTGGAACAATCAACTCAAGAGCCTCGCTAACGTCAGACAGAATAATTAACGGCCTGAGAGGGATCGTGAAGCCACAGCTAGAAATGTACTGGTCCATCAGTCATCCTGTACGAAAACCAGAGGATACGTTTTTGCTTGCCCTGCGGGGGATTTGGGATAGACGGCTAGACAGAGCGATCGGAGAAATGGGAATAGCATCGAACCTTACTGATCAGGCCTGAGCTGATTTATCCATAATGGTTATTGGTTATCATATAAGCTGGTGATCACCACCTTACGTATCAT
>NW_015269228.1:0-393 GCF_001447785.1 Gekko japonicus
GCAGGGTGGGCATTAGATAGGTAGGCAGTAGCTTCCGTTGGGAAAACTAAGCCTCTGTTCTGACCAAGAGCCCAACCATCCCATTGGATTTTCATCTTAATTTTTGCGTATAAATCGCCTTTTGGGGGCCCAAAACATCTAATGTGTCACCATGGCGAGTGGGCTGGGCTTCTGTGGCCCACACTCCAGCTACGAACACTACGAGGACCCAAAAGAAAGGTCTCTTTTTGGCTCCTCTGTGCGTCAAGTGGCGTTTATTTAGCATTCTTCCCCCACGCCTGGCTTTGAGGAGCCCGGCCAAAGTCTGTGTTCAAAGAGGCCTTTGTCCAGTGGAGTTTGCTTCAGTTAGGAGACCCGGCAGTGCTGCTGCATTGTGGGAAAGGAAGCGAGAGA
>NW_015269229.1:0-393 GCF_001447785.1 Gekko japonicus
AACACGGCTACCCATCTTGATCTATTGTTTAGATCAGCAACATTTACATCTTCGTAGGTCTTCATTCTTAATCTGTAATTTACTCAGAAATGAAGTTGAATAGATTTATGCATTTACGTGAGAAGGTCTGTATTCTTGTCTGCAATGCCGCATGCCACACAACTCCTACTGCCATAGTCTCTGTCCTCCTTCTCTTGTCTTTCCTCTTCTGCTCACCTTGGCAGCTTCTTTTACTTCATTACTATTTATTAATTGTCTGTACCACTCCAAAGTGATGCTCTCAAGAGTGGTTTGCAATTGAAATCGAGCCAATCAAACTTAAATAAACTGGACACTGAAAAACTCTTTTAGAACAACATGCGTGAGACAAGATTAAAGCCCAAATAATACAGC
>NW_015269230.1:0-393 GCF_001447785.1 Gekko japonicus
CCAATTTTTCAATATCTCACTATCACTTAACGGTTCTCCACCCCCCTCAGCCACCTCCTGCTTTGAGGTCCTTAAAAATGCAGGATATGCTACTGCCTAATGTAATTTGTACTGCATCAGTGGACAGGAAAACCAATTAATGCAATATTAGCTTGTGACTATGGACTACTCAGGAGGTCAACAATTGCGGAGGATGCGTGTACCGTAGCCGTGACCTTTGTTGGATTACAGCATTGAAGAGGGCCAAAATCGATGCTTGGAGAAGAGCCACGGGTCCATCTGAATTCACTTAAGCATGTCAGGTGGATCTCTCTGATGGCAGGCTGCTTGTAGAACTGCGTCTCCAGGACAGAGACAGGGACCAGGGTTAGAAGAAGAGATTGGATTTATACC
>NW_015269231.1:0-393 GCF_001447785.1 Gekko japonicus
AAGACCACGGCCACACATCCTGGGAAATCTACAGCAGCTAATGATTGTAGGACTTTGAATTATGACTGGAAGCAAATCGACAGTTAAGTATTGGCCTTTCCTAACTGGCCAGGTGTGATCCCTGTACCTTCTGCCCCCAAGC
This sequence comes from Gekko japonicus, assembly GCF_001447785.1. Lineage (NCBI taxonomy): Eukaryota > Metazoa > Chordata > Lepidosauria > Squamata > Gekkonidae > Gekko > Gekko japonicus. Next base: position 143 of record NW_015269231.1, read on the forward strand.
AACCTTTTACTCCAGCTTGAACTTTCCAAATTGGTCTTCAAAGGCAGCCCCTCATAAAATGCCCTAACAATCTAACTTTAATGTGAACAGTGGCCAAATCCAGCTTCTCGTAGAAGTGCCATAGCTGGTGAACCTTGGAAAGCTATAGAGGCTATATGCCACTCTTTTGGGGGTGTACAACCCAATCCAGGGCAGGCTGACTGCTCCGTCCCCAGTTGACTGTATTAGCAACCAACAGCACATCAGTCTTA
>NW_015269232.1:0-393 GCF_001447785.1 Gekko japonicus
TTTAAATCAACAAATAAATAAATAAACTTGTCATCTCCGAAAGCTACATTTCTGCAGGGTTTCAGAGGGTTAGCTGTGTTGGTCTGTAGCAGAACAGCTAGATATGAGTCCAGTAGCACCTTTGACCAAGAGGGTTTTCAAGGTATGAGCTTTTGAGAGTCAAGGGAGCTCTGACTCTTGAAAGCTCATGCCCAGCAAATCTTGTTGCTCTCTAAGGTGCTACCGGACTTGTATGTAGCTGTTCTTTCTGGAGGGTGTTGTTTTTGCAAAATTACCTACTGCAAAGGCTAGCCTCTACTTTAGCAAGATTTTGTTCCATTTCCCTAGTTTTGTGCTGCAGTTTGGAGCATAGACGTGATATGTGAATATGGTGGCTCAAGTGGTTAAGACGCT
>NW_015269233.1:0-393 GCF_001447785.1 Gekko japonicus
TCCTGCCCAAAAATAGCCCTGATGCTAGGCATGCAGCCGTAAGTATGCTAGAGATCCACAGGCCAGCTGGGTGCTGCACTGGGTGCTGTCCCCATAGCACATGCTGCTGCTCTGCACAGACATCAATGCGATAGCCCCTCGGCCTGGTCTTGACGGGAAGGGTCCCTGGGTCAGGCTCACCTGTAAGGCCAGCTCTGCCTGCGACGTGGACCCAACGGAGAGATAGACGCCCAGGACTATGACATGGGAGAGGGAGGAGGCCAAGCCGGCACCCACCGCGTCTTGCATCCGGATGGGCAACATGGTGTAGACGGTGAAGATGATGAAGAGGAAGAAGGAGACCTTGGAGGAAAGGACTTGGTGTCAGTCACCTGCGCAGCAGGATCGGCGGTG
>NW_015269234.1:0-393 GCF_001447785.1 Gekko japonicus
GAGCCCTCTTTACTCACTAAGACCCTCAGGGGATGCCATGCTCCTATCACGTAACACCAATGGAAGTAAGGTGCAAAGCTTTATACATAGAACTCTGAAACTTTGTCAGAAAAAGCCTGGCTGTTAGCCTTCATTGTCTTCAACAAAAAGACTGACAAGTCTAGAATAAGACGTGAAGTACATATTTAGGGATGCTGTGTGGTACCGCTTCAGACTGCAAGCTCAGAATCATGATTAAATATTTCTTCACGCTAAAAATAGCTTGGCAGATATCTACCATGTATGTAAGAAATGGCTTCTAGCCTCCTACTCACTTCCAAAGTAGTCATCTGCAGGCAGGAAGTTTTGCTTGTACTGACACAGGGAGCACTCCATCTTTCTATGTTATACCTC
>NW_015269235.1:0-393 GCF_001447785.1 Gekko japonicus
TCTCGTCACCTCAATCTGACTCAGATTGCTTTTACAACAGCTCCCTACCACCACAGTGGGATTGTGTACCTCTAAATGAAAAGTACATTCATTTTGGACCATCTTTGAGGTTATAACACCAGTTTTGGATACCGCCTGCTTGCTTAAAGGTTGATAACGAGAACAGCTGAGATTTGATTAGGCTTGAGAGAATCTGGAGAAATATGCAGACAAATCTTGGCTGCCTAAAACCATCATTTGGATATGTAGAGGAAATTATAATAATATTGTGGGACCTGAGCTATCCTCTTTTAGGAGTGAGGTGATCAGTTTCACCTCTTTGGGTTGTCAATTTCTATAGGAAGGCAGAACATTTGTTCCTTTTAATGTTGCATTAGAGGGATTCAGCTATTA
>NW_015269236.1:0-393 GCF_001447785.1 Gekko japonicus
GGAGAGCAAGATGATCTTCATCCAGCCAGGACCTAACAAAGTCCCAAATGTGCAAAGCACTGTATGTGCTCAGGCAGCGATCTGGCTCAGTAGCTGGAACACGAGCCACTAGCTTAGCGCTTCATCAATACTGAGCTGCCGTCTCATGGGCCCGCCATCTCTTCAGCTCTCACTGGATGGGGGATGCAGAGAGAACCTGGACAACTGGGAGTCTGGGAACTCACTCTAAATGGCATGGGGCTGGTTTTCCCAGGGTCTTCAGCACTGGCAGCATTGTCCAGAGCTGACCCTTCAAGGGCACATCCTTCAGCTGAGGCCCTGGATCCAGGAGCTATGGGTTGGGTCTGGTGATGTCAGGCATCCCCTGGGCCTCCAGATCTTCCCCTAAAGTGG
>NW_015269237.1:0-393 GCF_001447785.1 Gekko japonicus
GCACATCTTTCGGATCTGCTTTTCCGCATAGGAAGGAATAAATTCTGCAATTAATTTTTTACGGCCTTGTTTTCCTCTCTCTTCCGGTGATTATAAAACACAATGAATTTCATTAAGGTTCCACTGAATGGGGCTCTTTGGCCGTTTATTTATTGCCTCCACTATACTTCAAAAACGTTGTGTTATGCATTATAAATGCCAGCTAAACTTTAAAAAAGAAGAAGTGGCGTATGACTTTGCTCGTATTTCAGCAGACCTCAGAGGCTAAATTCCTTCATGACAGCAAAGTTAGGATCAGCGATCAACTGATCTCCAACCTTGTGGCTAGCATCCCTCCGGGCGTCTTCATCAGCACTGTCTCAGCTTCTGTGGAGTCTTTCGATGTTCTGTAAA
>NW_015269238.1:0-393 GCF_001447785.1 Gekko japonicus
ATTTTGTGGTTGGACGTACCACCCTGTCTCAGAATGCCACGTTGGGGACCCCTGGCACAGAGAGTTCTTGGAGAATGGACTGGTCTGGCTTTAGCCCCAACTGCACTGCATGCAAGGTACACAATCCCACTCTTGCACCATTAGCAAAATGGGTGCTCTCTAACCACTGATTACTATAAATCATTGCCATACTTCAGTGGTAGAGCACATGCCTTCCATGTTCCCCTATCTAATCCTGAGAATCTCCAGCTATACAGGATCTCATAGTTTCCCAGATGGAAAAAGACCTCATTTCCCCAGACACTAAACAGTGCATTAGTATTAGGGTTGCCAGCCTCCGGGGGGGACCAAGAGACCTCCTGCTATTACAACTGATCACCAGACTACAGAGAT
>NW_015269239.1:0-393 GCF_001447785.1 Gekko japonicus
CCTAGCAGTCTATTGTTCTGTGTACCCAACCTGGGTCCGTCGATGTCAGGCTCAGTACATAACACTACCCATCTTAGTCTATTGCGGGAAAGTAATTCTAATGCTCTTCTGAAATGAACCCACATGTTTAGTATTTATTTACTGATTTAAAACGTTTCTTAGCCAACTTTCTGCCTTGCGGAACCCGAGGCGGATTAAAATGCAAATAAAAAGCAACGATTATTTAAAAATAACCCAACAACACATTAAGAAACCACAATTTAATATCTCAGTTGAAACGGCCAATACATAAAAACTGAATTATAGCCCCCATGCAGTCTTCAACTGCCTCCTGAAGACTGAGACCAATTTCCCACCAGCAGCTGCCCTGCCCTTGCTCTTCCCTCCCCCCCC
>NW_015269240.1:0-393 GCF_001447785.1 Gekko japonicus
TGTCACGGGGTCAATCCGCTAAGGGCAGATTAACTTTCTTAACTGCCGCAGGGACCAGGGAATAAAACTTGGAAATAATGGGGTGGTTACCCTTCAGTTTGGCAGGCGCTTCCCATTCTGTGTTGACAATGTCATTAAAAACTGCTGGGAAGGGGACCCCAGTAGGGCCTGATCCTGCCTTAGGGAGGGCCCAGAAGGAGCAATCTGGGAAGTTCAGGTCTGGATCTACTTTGTCTTTACTACTGCCAGGAATCTCTAGGACATGCAGCACCTTAGGGAAGAGGCTATTGTAAACCTCCTGGGGGAAGACGTGAGTCTGCACAGTACTAATGGGGGGCTTTTCTTCCTCAAAGACCTCCCCACTCCTCCTTGGTAGATGAGGATTCTGAATCT
>NW_015269241.1:0-393 GCF_001447785.1 Gekko japonicus
TTTTTCTGTACAGTGATTACATCACTTCTGCGTGATATCATCACACCGGGGCTGTTCCACCCCCCTGGAACATGCCCTAAGTCCCCCAAAGGGGACTTGGAAAGACCTAGCAACCCTACTAACAGCCTATATTTAAAGTTAGGATTTTGAAAAATCCCAATCCATATCACCTTACCCTTAACATTGTATCTTATTTGCCATGTTGTCATCTAGTCAAACAGATGAGAATTCCTTTAGGAGCACTGCACAATCCACTCTAATTCTCACTTTCCTGAATATTTTGGTGTCATATACAAAGATGGTCACTTCACTGCTCACCCCACATTCCAGATCATTCATGAATTAAATATTGGGGATCCCAATACCAATACCTGTAGAACCCTATTCTTCACT
>NW_015269242.1:0-393 GCF_001447785.1 Gekko japonicus
TTGGGGGGATTCCCTCACTCCCCACCCCCACCCCGTTTTCTTGCTGGGTCTGCACCCGGTGCGACTCCTGAGCCTGTGCCTCCATTGTCCGTGGGCCTGCCGAGACTCCTAGGCTGCTCCACCAGTGGGAGGATGCCCAGCGTGGCTTCCAGGTGGTGGCATGCCCAGTGTGGCTCCTGGGTTGCACAGCCACTCCTTGACCCACCACAAAGTCTCTGGCTGTGTAGCCACCACTACCACTGGAGCCCGTACAGAGCCTTGGGCTGTGCAGCTGCCACCACCACTGGGTCCACTGTGGCTCCCTGGCACCAGCACCACCGAACGTTAAGTGCGTTCTCTGCATTTACCTCTCCCCTTTCAAAATTGTCCTTCTTCAGCTCCAAACTATTAACA
>NW_015269243.1:0-393 GCF_001447785.1 Gekko japonicus
AGGAATTTCCCAGCCCGGAGCTGGCAACCTTACCATCCACGCAGGAGTAAACTTCAATTTAATTTCAAGCAACTGTGACTTTATCCCTGAATGCTTTACGTGGAAGTGAATTCCACTGAAATCCAGATGGGCTTCTGCTTGGCAACTCTCCTTAGCTTTAATTCTGAGCCCTCTGGCTGAAGGGGGGTTGCGGATCAGGCATGTCTGGCAAATTCTCTTAAGCCAGGCACACTAGAAAAAGACACTACACTGAAGTGCCTCTTGAAGGAAGAGATTGTCAGTAAAACAGACTGTTTGCTTAATCCTGCAATGATGGGCACCGTCTGACTACCACACGTTGCCAATAAAACCACCCTTGCGAACCCAAGGGAACACTGATATGTGAGCGAAGGT
>NW_015269244.1:0-393 GCF_001447785.1 Gekko japonicus
AAATGACAGATAATGCAGTAATTAATATGCCTGAACATTGTTGAACTACCTGTCAGAGCACGTAGGAATCAGACACACAAGAAAGTCTAGCCAGTTCATGTCCGGCATGTCTATCCCCTACGGCCTCAGCTAGATGTAACAGCATCCCTGTGTCTTTAAGGCTGGTGGTGAAAATGCCATGTGGGCCCAATCCTGAAAGCCTACCTGAAGACACGCTAACTTGGCAGAGGCCCAGGCAGTCTTCCTCTGACTGAGGAGGCTTGAAAATGGCATGCATCAGGAGACAGGAGCCCTGACATCATTGGAGGTCAGGGTGTTTGCCAGACACACCCCATCTCTGCCCCTGGCTGTTCCCTCAAGGATTTACACAATACCAGATGTAGCATGAACTGT
>NW_015269245.1:0-393 GCF_001447785.1 Gekko japonicus
AGAAGTGACATCATGCCCTCACTGACACCCCCATGCCCTCCCCCCCCAGTCTTCAGCTGGTTGCCAGGCCTTTTTCTACTAGAATGACTATGGAAACAACTGTATATTGAGTGTTGTGCTCACATAAGCCACAAAGAACTGCTGGGTTGTAGCAACTATATCTCATATTGAGAAAGCAATCCTAAGTATGTCTACTCAGCAGTAAGTCCCATTTCAGTCCATTGAGCTTACTTCATGAGGGCTTAGCATCCTTTCTGGCCTCAGAAGGTAGTTGGGAATCTGTTAAAGGGAGAAAAACAGAATAGCTGACTGATTTGGGAATGAGAGAATTGTGGAGTAGAAATTTCTTGTCACTTATTCTCCACAGGTGCCCAATTTGTTCCATAGTTAGGG
>NW_015269246.1:0-393 GCF_001447785.1 Gekko japonicus
TCTTCTTCAAATCAAGAAAGGGAGGACTGTTGGTTTTGTTGCCCTGCTGGGGGGCTTCTTGAAAGCATCTGACTGGTTGCTACTAGAAACAGAATGCGTGCCTGGGTGGACCGTGGGACTGATCCAGAAGGATTCTTCTTATGCTCTTAAAACTGGGGTGTTGCAAAACAAGGAAAGGAAATATTTCAAAATGACTTTTAAAAAGGTGCCCCCAAAGTTGCTCTATTCTTTTCCCTACTTGGTGCTCACTAGAAAAAGGCAATAATGCTAAGACAAGCTGAAGGCAGTAGGGACAGAGGAAGACCTGGCTCCATCAAGAAAGGCACCGTCTGGCCCTGACGTGGACAGCCCAGGTGAGCCCGATCTTGTCCGAGCTCGGAAGCTAAGCAGGGC
>NW_015269247.1:0-393 GCF_001447785.1 Gekko japonicus
GTGTGTGTGAAGCTGTCATACAGTTAGACCAATAGTCCAGTTAGCCCAGGACTATCTGCTGTGCCTGTCTGCAAAGCCCGCTACTAAGATATGGCCATGCCAAGGAGTACACCAGGCACACCACTCCTAAATTATGGCCCCTCTCCGTTTGGATGTATTTCCCCAATTCTCGATGTAGCGCATATACACTCTGATGGTTTGCTCCCCTGTCCAAAGAAAGCACAGGCCCTCTCTCTACCATCATTCTCACTGAGGTGGAAAATCTATGACTGAGCTATACCACTTCAGATAGAGCTCTCATGCTGGAAAACTCCTCCAAATACAGAGCATTAGCATGCCAGGGAAAAAGCTATACTAGAAACCTTTTCTAGGTGCAAAGATTGGAGGGGGGGG
>NW_015269248.1:0-393 GCF_001447785.1 Gekko japonicus
GATACAGAAGAACAAACATTCATAAGATGCTCCATGGTATCACGTGTGGACTGAGTGGACAGTGCAGAGTGCAGCAGCTGTTAAATTCAGCAGGGGCTGGGATTGGTCTGGGCCTACACAGGAGGCCTCCTGGGGACCCTGTGCCTGCTGCCCTGAAGAAAGGTTGGGTAGAAAGGCAATAAAAACATACTACTACCATGGGCTACATTGGTATCATGTGTCAGTGGGCCTGTGGAAGGGTGAAAGCTATGAAATTTCAACCACAGGCAGGATTTTAGCAAGATTTAATGGCTATAATTGGAGAGGGGGCAATGCGTTTTCCAAGCACTTGTTATGTATTTAATAAGTTGTTATATTCTTTATAATCACAATGTTACCAGATATTTTTTTTAA
>NW_015269249.1:0-393 GCF_001447785.1 Gekko japonicus
TTTTTTTTTTTAATTATCTTTTGTGCAAAAAAAGAAAGAAAAAAAGATGGGTTATTTCACTTTAAATGTGTTACTGCCACCCCGATCATACTGGCTGAATCAATAGGAGCCGGAATGAATAAGGCATGCATTTAGGACTTCAGTCCACCACCATGTATGGCGAGACGCATTTTATGCATCAGGTATTGCGATTTGCCCTCCACCTTTACAATAACTAGCATCAATTGGGGGAGAACCCTTAATTTTAGGTACAAAATTGCCCTGATTCATTTGCTTTTCCAGTCTGCTCCCTCCCCACATCTAAAATTCAGTTCAAGCCTCAACATTTTAGCTCACTAAGTTTCCCAAGTAACGTTATTGGGGATTCCTTCACACATTAGCAATTACTTGCTC
>NW_015269250.1:0-393 GCF_001447785.1 Gekko japonicus
CATTCCGTAAGCTGGGAGCCACAACGGAGAAAGCACATCTACAGAGGGGTATAATGGGCCGATCTTGCCCATGAGCAGGCTGGCACCTGCAGAAGCCCCTACTCACATGAGTAAGGCCTTCCCCCACCTCTGAGGAGCAGCAGGTGTGCCAGAAGCGCACAGGAAACACGACCTTTGTGTTTGCAGGGCAAGTTTTCTCCATCCAAGGAAGATGCTTGGGTGGAACTTCTTAACATTTTGTGGAGCCTGCCCAGCATTTGGTGATTGGCCCCAACACCATGGCCGCCATTTTGTGCCTGCTTCCACACTGGTAGTCATATTATGCTTGGTCCTGCTCTGCTCCCAAACTCCTTAGCAGCCGTTCTGTGACTGGGCCTTCCCTAGGGTTGCCAG
>NW_015269251.1:0-393 GCF_001447785.1 Gekko japonicus
CAGCATGTGTAGACCATAACAGTGATTCCAGACATGCACACTAATATATACACATCTCCACTGATGGTGCGACTGTGGGAGGGGACAAGCCCATGATCCGATGGAACCCTTTCTCTTTCTACTGCTCTTCACCAACTCACATATGGGCATGTGCCGGTCACAGGGGGTCAACCTCCCATCCCCGTGCAAGCGAATGAAGACAGGTTAAGGAGCAAAGAGAGACGGCAAGTTCCTGATGTGAAATGCCTTTGACTTCCTGCATGACTAACTAGACGGTTTAGTTACTCCACCTGTCAGCTACATTTTGTCACAATTCATTATGCTCCAGTTGTCTGAAGACAGTACAGTCATAGAGTCTGCCGTGGCACGGTGCAGTCTTTTTGATAGGTTTTT
>NW_015269252.1:0-393 GCF_001447785.1 Gekko japonicus
CTTCTCTATTTCTAACGCTGCCTGGAATTCTTCCTTTACCTCCGAGTGGCCTTCAGTTGCACAAGGATTGTTGCTGAATGCACAGTGTAGGGTGTTGTGCAATATTTTCACCCAAATCCTGTTAAACAGTCACGCATTGCCTTCTGCCATTCTCCAAACATGTTTGATTAAGATGCGTATGCATAAATAGAAGCTGTTTCTACTGCCGGTTGCCTTCTTTTCGTTGTCAGAATCCATTCTTGGAGACTCGGTCCCAGGTGGCCGTCAACCAAACTAGAGCCATCCGTTCAATGAAGAAATCTGGGCCGATCAATCATCTCCCTCAATTGATCAGTCACTTATGTTTGCATTAATTTGCATTTGAATAAATAAAGTTCTTATTTCTTTGCCTAT
>NW_015269253.1:0-393 GCF_001447785.1 Gekko japonicus
TCCTTCCTGACCCAAAGTTTCCTACCTATCCTCTTTGAGAACATGATCTCTGGATTTCATCTATATATTTTTTTTGGTTCGGCTGAATCATCTATTCCCCCTCCCTGCTTTTTAAAAGAGTTAACACTGAATATGTCTCAAGTGACATTAGAAACAAATCTAGACGTAAGGCAGCCAAGACAGTTTGCAAAGGAAGCCAAAATAGTTCGGATAACTACAACATTTCTCAAGCAGATTCCACACATGCTGAGCTAGTTGACAGATTATGGCCTAAACGGAAATGTGAAGAGATTTTCCAAGTTTCTACTTTAGTAAAACTTCAGAGTAGTAGTGTCAAGGGAAGCTGAAAGAATTTCGGCAAACCTAGCAGACTTTCCCTGCTCCTGCCAACCT
>NW_015269254.1:0-393 GCF_001447785.1 Gekko japonicus
AGGTGGGATATACATAAAGTAAATAAATACGATCAGGCAAGCATTTCATGGCATGTTGGATATGCCTGTCCAAAGTCTACAGGTTGTAGCCTCTTTGAAATGGCCAGCAAATGCGGCAGGCTTCATTAGATTAGATGGTGTTAGGTGCAAAATTAAGATGCACCCTTAGGCTAATCGGGTAAGGAAGCAAAAAAGGGGGGGGGCTTTAAAAATGTATAAGCCAGCAGGTAGATCCCTTCTGAGCTCACAGTCCTTTTAAAGGCAGAGAACAAAAGAAGACCCAGATAGTCTTTAATTAACAAAACCAGAGATTAAACACACACACCCCCCTTTTGGTGTAGAATTGAACATCTAGCCTGAAGAAGAGTTCTTGGTCAGAACTCTTTGACACCA
>NW_015269255.1:0-393 GCF_001447785.1 Gekko japonicus
CTCTCCACAGCCAGGCTTCTGCGACACCCTTCAGCGGTGGTCCTAGCAGCCAGACCCGCCGCAAGAGGGGGTAAGGGCAAAAGTGGCCAGGGTGAGGGCAGAGGCGGGGGGCACAACTGACGAAAAAAGGGGAAGACAGCCGGAGGAAAAGCGCAGGGAGAAGCCCAGGGAGGCAGGCAGGCCTGGGAAGGCAGGGCATGCAAAGGAGGCGGGGCAGGCAAACACGGAGAGGCAGGCAAACACGGAGAGGAGTGGGGACTCACAAGCCCCGGCACCCCCTCAATCCAGCGACAAGCGCGACAGTCCCCGGCAGTCTCCAGTGTCCCCGGCAGTCTCCAGTCCCCGGCAGTCTCCAGTTTTTGAATATCTGATTGATGTTCCCACATTACAAGT
>NW_015269256.1:0-393 GCF_001447785.1 Gekko japonicus
AAAGAATAACTAGTGCTTGTTCCCACCATCTTATCTTGCTTTCCTTTGCTCTTGCTACCAGGTGTCCCTCCTGCCTATGGACAAGAAGCTCTGGGGCCTGTAGTTCTTGGCAGGACAGACCTTGTCAGCTAGAGGAAAACAGATCTGTCTCAGTCACACTCACACAGTCCTAGTTCAACTGCACAGGTGCGCCCTGTGTTCAAGGGAGGGGCCTTAGGCTGGGCAGCTCAGAATGTTGTTTGAAATTGCTGCTGTAACGCAGCTTCTGATTGCCTCCAGTAAATCTTACCAGAGAGCTGGATGATATTCTATAAATATTCTCAGGAAGGATCTATAGTTTATATTCAATTTCCCCCATGGCAATAAGGATTCTAGCCTGGGCTGCCACTGAGC
>NW_015269257.1:0-393 GCF_001447785.1 Gekko japonicus
GGCCTTTCCTGGAGAGTAATGAGCTGGCTACAGTTACCGATGCCTTTTTAGCATCACAGCTAGACTACTGTAATGCACTCTGTTCAGGGCTGCCGTTGGTAGCTTCTTGGATCCTGCGAAATGATCCAAAATGCTGGGGCCATTTAGCTGACAGGCTCGAACAATGCATTTTATGCCTGTATTGAAAGATCTCCATCATCTTCAAGGTATGGACCTTCAGGAGTATGGGGTCAGGAGATTTTAAGGATCGCCTGCTCCCAAATTTTCCCACCCGTCTGCTCAAACCATGTTCCAAGGCAGGCTTCTTCTTCAGAAGGCAGGTAGTGGCTCAGGATTAGACTTGACAGCTCTGAGCTGGGAAATAGCCAGAGATTTTGAGGGTGGAGCCGGGGG
>NW_015269258.1:0-393 GCF_001447785.1 Gekko japonicus
AATTAGCTGTAGTTGGCAACACGGGGAGCAATCCTATTCCGAATCCTACTCATCTACCCAGTGGGACTGACTCACAGGAAAGTGTCATTCGCATGGCATTGCAAATGAGCCAGAAGGCCAGTTCCGCACTGAACAACTAACAACGTGGCCGCCCCCGTTTTCATCCCACTTACTTCTGCCCCCAAAGCCAACCATCACTCAAGGCTGAACTACACATTACATCAGCCATGAGTCTGATCCGTGGCCATCAATGCCATTATACAGAAGGATCTGAACATTTCAAAATGCTGAGAGAACCCAATTTTGATTGGGCCTGCAATGCAGGGGGACCAGGTAATCTTGTACTCCATCACCAGTGTTCCTGCTAAGATGGGTTAGTGTGAGCTAGCTCAC
>NW_015269259.1:0-393 GCF_001447785.1 Gekko japonicus
CCAGCGGGGCTCTTCTGATGTTCTTACGTAAAAAAGAAAATTCTAACTTCAGCAATGAGAAGCCGCCTTTTGTGACCTGTATAAATTATGCAGCATAAGCATATGTGCGTAATGTAGTCTGCAATTTTTCCATCACTGTTTTGCATTTATTTTGCCTGCGGTTGTCACATAAGAAGGCCAAGGAATTCTACAGGGCTCTCCAGCCCCACCCCCATCCTATGAAAATCATATTTTGCCGCTACTCTTCTCTTTGTGAATTCACAAAGCCAGGCCCACACACTTAAAAAAAAAAGCTTTATAATCTTGAGAACCATTATCTCTCTTAAAAATGATTTTTAAAGGAACTGAAATCTCTTTGCAGTAGCAACCTGTGAATTTTTCCTTCTATGTACG
>NW_015269260.1:0-393 GCF_001447785.1 Gekko japonicus
GCCACTCTGGGGTCAGGAAGCAATCCTGGGGGTCCCGTCCAACTCTTCGATGACCCTAAGATGACGTTTGGGCAGTGGGGACTGGATCCTCTCCAGGAGGGGATCTTTCCCCCCCATGCAGGGATAATTCAGAAGAATAAATGGCAGGCGCTTCAAAAATGCAACACCCCCCCTGCACGCATGTGCACAAACACAACGGCACACGGGCGCCCCTGAAGCAGTGCAGTTCAGGCAAGACGACACTGCACCTACCTGTCCAAGAATTGACCAAGCCCCCATTTTCAACGACAGCTTTTCTTTCCTCATCTTTGCCCCGATTCCACCAAAAGAGCCATCTCGGTTTGTGCAATAGTTTCACATTAGCCCCCCAGTCTCCCTTCTCTCAACGGCTTC
>NW_015269261.1:0-393 GCF_001447785.1 Gekko japonicus
TCTGTGCAAAAGAATCCCCCGCAGGCAGAGCTAGCAGGTCAGGGAAGAAGCTGAGCTAGAAGCCTTCTCTCCCGTGGGAAATATTTTGTACAAGGAGTTGCACATCATCAGCCACACCCCTTCCCCACGAGAATAAGAAGTGGTACAGCCCGGGCAGATCCATCACTTCAGCGAGTACAGGGTTCCATTTTAATGCGGCCCTGGTGACGCCAAAAGCACTCCGGGGCGGGGGTGCTTTGTACTCACACGGCGTTGCATTTAAACTGGGCAGCTGCCTGTGCGAAAGCAGCTAGGTGTGGCACAAAGCCGCTCAGTTCAGAGAACATGCCTGGTTAAGAACCTAAGAATATAAGAGAAGCCCGTGGTGGATCGGGCCAGTGGCCCATCCAGTCC
>NW_015269262.1:0-393 GCF_001447785.1 Gekko japonicus
ATATTTTCTTCACCTGCCTGTTTAACTGCAAGTTTCTTAAAACCTAGGTAAGTAGTTGAATTTTTGCAGAAAGTTGGTGGCAAATAAGGTGTTTTGGGGTGGATGATGTGTTGCAAGCATTCTTGTCCCTCCTTCCATTATGCTGTATCTCCCTTAGGTCTGCCCTGGAAAATGGCTGCTGTATAGCAGTTGATCTACAAAAAGCAAGAGAGGTATTCTGTGAGCTTACCAGAAGAGACTGGATTGCTGGCAGGGTAAAGAATCTCCTAGTTTATGACAACAGGATGGTGGGTGCCGTTGGTAGAGAAATGTGTCCAGGAAAAAGAATATATTTTGAAAACAATGGAGAGAAATGGTAGATAGAGCTGTGTGCATTCCAGGCATCTACAGCAG
>NW_015269263.1:0-393 GCF_001447785.1 Gekko japonicus
CCTCCTTTGTGTGTTGCAGAGAGCCCTGCCGCTCACTGGTATCTGCTGCACACCCTCTGGAAACTGGACAGGAGGCAGGAAGCACGGGCGCACTGGCATAGATTCCGCGCAAACCCTGGGTTGATGGAGGAAGAAGCCGAAAGGTACGTGCTTGTAGCCGAGCCTTTCTTTGCACATCTCTGCACGAGAGTTGCTTGCTCCAGTTGGCAGCTTGGAAGAGGAAATCATGAATAAAAAGTGTCTTGTGGGTCCCAGGAGAATTCTGTCTGAGTCATCCACCCAGGGCTGACTTGACTTTGTGTTCAGCTTTGCTACATGGGGAGACCCTGGCAGTTCTGAGCAGCATCAAAGCTCTGCGGCCACAACTCTGGAGGAGGAGGAGATTGGATTTAT
>NW_015269264.1:0-394 GCF_001447785.1 Gekko japonicus
GGATACATTATTGGGGGCCGTGGCCTGGACGACTGTGTATGGCTTGCTGTGGGTTGGATCCCAGGGTGTAACAGCTGCATCACTTAGGCTGTGGTCACACACACTAAATAATCCACTTTCGATCCACTTTCAATGCACGTTCCAACTGGACTTTGCCAGTTCACACAGCTGTTCTGCTGCTGTGCCCACCATGCTGTGTCAGATTTCCCAGCGTGCCCACAGGCTCAAAAAGTTTGGAGACTTCTGGGTTAGGGACTGTGGACTATACCATCATATACAGTTCGCACTACCTGCTGCTTTGCCCTGGACCTGGATGGCCCGGGCTAGTTGAATCTCATCCGACCACAGAACCTAAGCAGGGTCAAGCCCCAGTGTTCCCTCTAAACTGAGTTAG
>NW_015269265.1:0-393 GCF_001447785.1 Gekko japonicus
AAAAAAAACCCTCCTACAAAACAGATCAATCTTTCTGATAATCATCTGCATTGCTCTGCCTTTGCTGTTCACCATATCAAATAGGAGATCAAAGTCTGACATCTGAGTCTGGCACGGAACCCTTTGCCGCTCGCTGATAAACAAAATACAATTTGCAGATAACATCACAGCGTCGGTCAAAACAGCTGCCTTTCCAATTAGATTTGAAAGAATTCTTAATTGTTATAGATTTAATCTGGGCTTGAACAGACTCTCCCCCCCCCCCAGTTTCTCAGCCCAGAGTCTGCTTTACGGGGACAGAGTCTACTTCCCTCCCACCACAGGTTTTTAAGACAGGTTTGAATAGACAGGAATGGCTGCCTCCTTCAGAGGTAAAGGTTTCCCTTGCTCGAA
>NW_015269266.1:0-393 GCF_001447785.1 Gekko japonicus
TAGATTATACAACACCCTGAGGCAAAGGTCATTTACAATTTACAGTTAGAAGAAAACTCAAGAGTGGTTTTTATGAGAGGCTGATTCATAAGACCAGCGTACAGTGGTATGGCTGATTAATGCCCAAGGAATCCATTATAATCAATTCCAGTCGGTCCACAGAGACACAGGATCATCTAAGCCCTCGTTCCTGTTCTCCAGCCTTCTGAAATGATGGGGATGCTGGACTGGCCATGCGTCCACTAGCTCATGCCCGGCACAATTGTTTAGGGTGATTAGGCCTCTGACATTCCTTACGAAAGGGAACCAGAATAGTAAGAATTCGGTTATTAGCTATGAGGCATTTGTGAGTTTTCGCACGGATAAAGTCTTGTTGTTTTGCTGTGACCTGCC
>NW_015269267.1:0-393 GCF_001447785.1 Gekko japonicus
CAGTGCAAGACCACACAAGGAGAGGCATGAACAAATAAGGCAAAATGCCCTGGTGTAAAGACTGCGTGCATGAATACATATGGATCATTTCAATGAGATGCAAGAACATCCAGCCATCTGCTACGGAAAAACCAGGAAACAGGGACAAGCCCCCAGAGCTATGGGTGGAGGGAGAGGTAAAACGAACATCTTTCTTCCCTAGCAAAGGTCAGTAACCGGGCATGGAGCAACATTTTGGGATCTGGCAAACGTACCATAGTCCCCACATGGTAAAGCATGCTTTGAAATTATTAATCTTGTTATGTATAAATAGACTATTTCTCTTTTCTATGTATAAATAGCTTCATTTATAGACCAGTTTGTTACAAAATATGAAAAGCCATTCAGTCAGAC
>NW_015269268.1:0-393 GCF_001447785.1 Gekko japonicus
GGTAGGTAATCCCCAAAACCATGAACCAAAGTAACAACAAAGGTATCTTATATGTCCTCTTCCTACTGCTTCACCTAAGGCAACAGACCTGAGTGGCTCATACTGTAGATCCTAATCCACTGAAATCTGGCCTCCATTTAACTGATGATTCATATAAAGTTTTCAGAGGGAGAAGTAAACTCTGCCCGAGGTTGACAGTCCTGGGAAATCTCCAGATCAACAAAGACTGCAGAAGCTCCATTGACTCTGCCTGGGTCACTAGGAGGATGAATTGGTCTCCTGGTGTCAATATTATGATAACAAGGAGCAATTAATTAGTCAATTACTATTGACCACTTGGGGAGGGACTCTTTCATAAGTGTCTGTTAATAGTCACCAGCTTTGTCTCTGATC
>NW_015269269.1:0-393 GCF_001447785.1 Gekko japonicus
TTGTTGGTCTTAAAGGTGACACTAAACTCAAACTCTGTTCTCTTTTTCTGAGATTTCTTTGCCTTTACTGTACAATGCAGGGGGGAAAAACTTATAAAATGGTAAGTTTATTTCAATAGGCACAGTATGTGCTATATTCTTCTCATCTTTGACCAAAGGCACATAGTTCTTATTCTTTTGCCTGGAAGTGGCAAATGGGTAACTCTGGCGTTTCCAGCAATTCCTAGAGCATTGTCGTTTCCAGGTTTATTGCTGAGTGAAATCCCGAAATTTTCCAGAATGTCCCCCCCACCCTCTCCTAATTTCAAATTTCTCTCATGATTCAAAGGTCTTGATTTGAAACAGGCTCCAAATAAATTCAGGTGGGTCATTGTGTTGGTCTGAAGCAGCAGA
>NW_015269270.1:0-393 GCF_001447785.1 Gekko japonicus
TTATTTATTTATTTAAAATATTTATTTGCCTTTCTTCCTAAATAAGTGTGCTACTTTGCAGAAAAGGCACATGGGGCATCTGTTTTGTATATCAGCATTTATACTTGAATACAAATTTTCACTTGAGGAATGGCCCTCACAGAGATGACCCAATGGAGTCTTGGCAGGTAGTTTAATGGGAATCAGGCCCAAGCAGGACATAATCTGGAAAGATTACAGTGATGGAGCCAGGTTACTGCAGTAAACCAAGTGACCAGCCAGTGTTGACTAGCTGGCATCCTGCTTTTGCTGTGCTGTTGATTGAAAACAAATGGGGATGAGTGCAGCTGGAACAGACCCCAGCCCAAGAGACAACCACTGCAACCCAGTTTGTTGTAGTGGTTAAGAGCAGCA
>NW_015269271.1:0-393 GCF_001447785.1 Gekko japonicus
CCCTGGGCCGCATTTTTGACACCCCTGATTTATGCTGAGTCTCTAGCAGGAATTTCCTAAAGTCACTGATGTGTCTGTGTCTTTGTGGTAGATGTAGCTGCCTTGTGACCCTCATCCTATATGTGGTATGCATTACTTTGAAATAAAAGGAGCAATCAAAAGGGTTTATGGTAGCCTTATTAAAGTGAAAGTAAACAAGGAAATCTTCCATGCACCCCTCACTCTGAATTTTTAGTTTTTATGGAACTGCGCTTCTCAGTTAACAGATACTTCCCTGGCCCACCTCTTCTCCACTGCAGCTTCTCCATCCTGAACATATTTCCTTGCAGGATTCTAGATATTTCTTTATGTGTCTGCACCTCTTTACTGATCTCCAGCAAGTGTTCTTGTATA
>NW_015269272.1:0-393 GCF_001447785.1 Gekko japonicus
TGCATGTGCAAGCATTTAGTGCATGTGCAACCCTCTGTGGGGCAAATAATGCCCCTGCACTGTTTCAGCTTGGGGAAATAATGTGTGTGGTGGGGTGGTGGGAGCCCCTCCTTTCCTATGTGCACAGTCCTGATCAGAATTGGGCTGCAGCAGCACCTCTTAATGGGAACTTGAAGCTACAGTATGGGTGCTAGCCCACATGGTGAACTTGGTACAATTTGTAACTTGTAGTTTGGCCCTTAAGAGTAAATGGCAAGAGTACAGGAAAACTACATAGTACCAGCTTCATGTATACACTGGTGGTATCTGAACTGGCTGAGACAGTCTGGGAAAGAGAACTTGAGGTCATGATGTATGACTCTCTCAAAGTGTTAGCTCTGAGTGTGTGCTAAT
>NW_015269273.1:0-393 GCF_001447785.1 Gekko japonicus
GATTCTCCAGGAGCTTCTTTCCAGCCGGGGTGAATGAACACCTCATCCACAACTAGTGGCTCAGCAGTCTGCATGGTCTGTGGGCCGACTGTGAGGAGCCCAGCATACATGGTTGGGTTCCGGTTTTCGTCCAGCACGTGAGCAGCTGTGAGTACCCAGCGGTCGGAAATGAGAGCCCCGCCGGCTCGTGGGTTGGCAAAGAAGATCTGCCAAGGGAAGTTTCCATGTTCAGCCCTCGTGCCTCCAAAAATCCTTCCGGTATTTTGGATGGGGTTACGAGGGACTCCACAGACTAGAATGACAGGGCAAACATTTAAATGTGCAAGTCACAGAAAAACAGATGAAATGACCCAAACCGCTTATATTTACTGTATGTCTGTGTGTCAAGTGCCG
>NW_015269274.1:0-393 GCF_001447785.1 Gekko japonicus
ACCCTGGTAGAAGAGGGGTCCCATAGCCACATAGCCAGCACACCTTGGATAGGCTAAACAACTGCAGACCACTCCCCCTCCACAGGACTGAACTATTTTCTTCAAGACTTACTTAGTAGGAAAGTATGTCACCGCTGTCTTAAAAAACAGCTTGAAACATAGATATCTTTAAAAGCAGGGCTGCCAATGAATTAAATCATTTCAGTTGATTAATTAGAAGCCTTTTAATTGACTTAACGATTAAATGTTAATAATTTTTCCACATTACCGAAGCCTTGATATCTCAATACCTTTTTTTGAGATGTTGAAGGAACCATAACATACCTCAGTGTAACTCTCAGGATTGTTGTGAGGAAAAATGACTAAGGAGCCATGTTCTGTCTAATCCCCCCC
>NW_015269275.1:0-393 GCF_001447785.1 Gekko japonicus
TTTTCTACAAAAAAAGCCCTGGTCTTTATCATTTGCCTTTGGAACTCCTTGCCACAAGACTGTAGAATGCCTAACATCTTAAAGCTTTTTTTGGGGGGGGGGATGCCAATTTGCCTGGATATTTTCTAGGGTTTTTAGTCACTTTCCCCCCTTATAAACTTAAATTGTACATTTCTGGCTCATTCTTTCGTAACAACTTGGCTGCCTTTGCCCAGTTCACCCTTTCTCTTTTTCCCGTTTCTTTATTGTCAGCGGGAGATCATAACGGAATAATTTTTGTCTTGTGTTTGTTTCTAAGGAGCTACAAGCAAACAGGCGCCCTGACCTGGAAGACGCAGGCTAGCCCAATCTCGTCAGATATCGGAATCTAAGCAGGGCCGGCCCTGGTTAGTA
>NW_015269276.1:0-393 GCF_001447785.1 Gekko japonicus
AGTCGTGATGTGGCTAGATATTATATTGAGTGTTCCATATATATAACTTCACAAGCTGTTATTTCTCTGGAATTCAACCCCGAATAGTCCATGCAAGTGTCTTCTGTTTCCATTTTCCCAAGGTATTTACTCAAATTTATGATGTTCCTCAACTTCAAGGACCATTTTGGCAACAGGATGTCAAACATCTTTAGTTACTACAGACTATAAAACTGCCTGTATTTTTCCAATTGCCTACATTTTTCAATATAAATTGTAGAATGTAAATTAACAAACGATTATTAACCAAACATATCAATATATTCACAGTAACAAAACTTGTGGCACTCTACTTATGGCTGGGGTTGCTAAACTTCCCCCCCCTGGTTTGGCAGGGGCCCCCTGCTTTTGGGG
>NW_015269277.1:0-393 GCF_001447785.1 Gekko japonicus
CTCCACAGCTTAGAGGGAGCGTTGGCCTGTCTTTCAAGTTGCCTGCCTGATTTTTTTCACTAGATACACTGAGGACGGAACCTTAGACTTTCTATGCAGAAAGCAGGGGCTCTGCCACTGAGCCATGTAGTTCAATGGGACTGTCTCCCGAGTAAGTGTGGATAGGATTGGCACCTTGGTGCCACTCCTACAAAATTCTTCTCCCTCTTTGGAAAATGCATGGAACTGGCCATGACCCTGATCCAACACAGGACTTGTGAGTGTCACTTTCCTGAAAGCTGTCTAATATTGTATGTAGGATGAAGAGCAGAGGGGGCCTTAAAATTAGGGTCTGCGGTGTCTTCTCCTTCTCCACCTCCCTTTTTAGCCTCCAGTCCAGCCAGATGAAGAACT
>NW_015269278.1:0-393 GCF_001447785.1 Gekko japonicus
TCAGAATGTTTTCTTCTTAGTCATCAATGCAGCAATGATGTAATCCAGTAGCTCTGTTGCTGTCCCCCCCCCCCACAAGCAAAGGATTAACTCCTGTGAGCATGTTCTATATGTTAGCTATCATGGAAGTAACAGCATAGAACAGCAATCCCATTGCTTTTTTCCTGTGGGGAGCCCTTAGGCAAGGCTGTGTAGCCTGCACTTCACATCACTCTTCTTCTTGCTTTCATTTTGGGGCTGTTTCTAACCCCCTTACCGCCCCGGGGATGTTCATCTATGAGGCTCCTCTCATGTCTGCAGTGGAACTCCAGATCAAGTGGAACTCTGCTTAAAAGATATGTTTGTAAAAGGTAAAGACTGCCATCCCAAAATTAGCTGTTTTTAACTTGGAGT
>NW_015269279.1:0-393 GCF_001447785.1 Gekko japonicus
AGAAATGCTGACAAGACAAAGACAGTGTGAGGTCCAGTTTTAGCATCCCAGATTTCCCCCAGCAATCTCTGCAAGTACATTGAGACAACCTCCCCATCCTTTAAAAAAAAATTTTTTTTAAAGGAATGCTTGCTTTTTTCCTAGCAAACCTGATTGGGTTACATTTTGTACTGAGATTATGCAGGACTGTAAGACATTGGGACCTGAAGAGGGCCTCTGATGAAATTAGTCATCCATTTCTATATTGTATTCAGTATTCAATATCTCCATGCACAACACATATGAGCAATGTGCCAGTGTGCATATGTGTCCTCCTGAGCCTACGAGCAAGAGAGAACAACACCCAGTTGTTCCCCCTGGTGAAGAAAATTGCTGAGCAGTCGGGTTAGAACG
>NW_015269280.1:0-393 GCF_001447785.1 Gekko japonicus
TACAGAGTGCATCTGCCGATCTTTCTGCCACTCCCCTTTTACAAGTTTAGGACCAGAGGTTCTCGCAACGTATGCTAAGTGTCTCTGTTGTCTCTGTGCCAACTGATAAGCTTTTATAGTGGTCTGATATTGAGACAGTTTCTCCTTGCTGGTGTTCCATCCCTTATCTCTTTTCCATTGTATGCCAATGAGACCTTGAATTGCCTTATGATATTCTCTGAGTTCTACCGTGGAATGAATTCTGGATGCGTTTATTACAGTTTTTTTAATGAGTCTCTTTAGGTTCTCCCACCACTCAATTAAATTTTCTCCAAATCGTAGAATCCGTTGGTATTCCACTAGTTGCCTTATCTCCCTCAACAGAAGAAAATTTCTCAAGTCTCTATCCCGTAA
>NW_015269281.1:0-393 GCF_001447785.1 Gekko japonicus
GGCAACGGAGGCTGGGTTATGAAAGAGAGGTCGCAAACAGCCAAACTGGGGCCGTGTTGGTACGAACCCTGCAAATCTCGATTTGGAGGCTGCAGAAGGTTTTTTCCCAAAATTATATTCCGTGGGGGTTTCTTGGACAGACCGGTTCACGAGGCACAGGCTGTTCTCCCCCACTCTGGATTCAGAGACATAAAACCTCTAGAAAGGTGAATGCAATCCTATTGGATAGTTACTGGTCTTAATTAGAGCTAGGGGGATAGCCCCCGAGTCTCTATGTAATGCTAGGGTTATGTCCTGTGAAGCTCAATGCCGTTCATTTTGTTGGTGTGTTTCTAGCTATGGGAGGACAGCTGAGCAGCTCTTGCAGGTCAAATCTGCATTTGCATTTTTAAA
>NW_015269282.1:0-393 GCF_001447785.1 Gekko japonicus
GCAGCTCTTGTGTGAAATCGGTCTAACTCTGGAGTGCCTCCACGCTCTTGTAGAAGGACCAGCCAGTGGCAGGGTGTAGGCAAAATCTAGCCCGGGGGAAGGACAGCAGCTGGCCGGCAGTGGCCCTGCGTTCCTTTACGTCAAGGCCTGTCCCTGCGGGGCCCCTGCAGATCCCAGCCAGGTTGGGTCCATAAGGGGAAGGAGCAGCACGCTGGGGGCAGGAGATAAGGTGAGTAGCCATCCTCGACTACAGTAGTCTAAAACCTTTCCAGATCCAAGATCTACCTTTAACACACACACACCCCAATCCAGGATCCATCCCAACAGCCGCTGACAGATCTGTCCTCCTCCATGAAGGTATCATCACATCCCCCTTTAAAGCCACCTAGCCTG
>NW_015269283.1:0-393 GCF_001447785.1 Gekko japonicus
GTGATACATACAAAGCTTTAATAACCCCTCAGAATGACTGCAAATGATGCTAAAATCTGGTTCCAAGATTGTATCCAGAGAACAATTTCCTTAAGGGATGGCCTTGGCCCAACTACTACCCGGAACAAAAACAAACAAAAATGTACACTCCTGGAGTCTTCCCCTATTTCTGCTGGCAGCAGTGTCACAAAATGCCTTCCAAAATGGCACTTGGACATCATTTGCCTTGGCACACAAACAGCCTGCATGCCTGCCTGTCCCCCAAGATGGTCTGACCCTTGACTAAGCACTGTAGGAGGAAACTTCCACACAATATCAATGCCCCTGCTGAAAGGGTTTCTGACTTCGTCGCCACCTCATAAATTGCTCTTCCGGAATAAAACTTGTTAGAAA
>NW_015269284.1:0-393 GCF_001447785.1 Gekko japonicus
ACTACACCAAACTGGCTCTCAGCATAAGGCAGCTTCATGTGCTCAGCCCCGTTGCTTGGAGGGCACGAAGTGTGACGGGCAGGCTACCTTTACGTCCTCAGCTGTGTAGGCTGGACGTGGGACTTGGGAGCAGGCAGAAATTAGCAGAGTCACGAAGCTAAAGAGCAAGTGTAGTTTGCCGGCGTTTGGCTGCGCTGCCCCCCCATTCCGACCTGTGCATGGTCACAGCTTGGACAATCAGCAGCGCACAGCACACTGTTGACATTTTGGAGACATTTCAAGCCGCAGAGCTCTGCGAACAAAGCAGGTCTGCAAAGAACCTCCCCCTCCCCCTTCTCTTCATTCTTCTTTCAGACCAGAGAGCATCCGTCCTGGTCGTCTTCATTCTTTGCC
>NW_015269285.1:0-393 GCF_001447785.1 Gekko japonicus
ATGCCCTAGAGCCCAACATCTCAGATATGTCCCTGTGCCTCTGAATCAACTGTTTATTCTGCAGAAATGGAAGCATAAAAATCAGGTCATGGATCATTAGATTCTCGAAGTTGGATGGAAAGCCATTGCACTTTGATTATATACAGGCTGAATTTTGGTGGTGTTAATGAGCTTTGCCCATTCACTGCTGGTCAATGTCGTCTCTACTAGACCAGTTTTATAGAAAACTCTGCATCAGTGCTTGATGGTCAAAAAGCCAGAGGAGGCTTATTTCTGGCTGGAGCGAGAAAATTTGACACATGTCAAACATCAAGACACGAAGAGTCACACAACATCGTACGATACTTGGACTAGGCTCAGATACGAAGATCACGTGGTCCTGTCATGACCTCC
>NW_015269286.1:0-393 GCF_001447785.1 Gekko japonicus
ATATATATTAAAAGAAAAGAAAGGCAGACACCCCCAGAACTTCAACAGCTTGAATTAATATTCAAAGTTAATACTATCAAATTGCTAATTTACATGAAAACGGAACCCCTCATCCTATCACCTCACTGTTTTGTTCAAAGTCTGAATTGGGCAACATATTTGTCCATTAATGTCTACCAATTTGCAACATTGAGCCTGGTAGCTCTCCATGGCCTCTTCAGGCTTTCCTGAACAATATCAGCTCCCATCCCTAGTGTTTTGGGAGCTGATTGTGCTCTCTCCATTTCTAAATAAAGAAGACTCCAAATGTTTGTGGGAGGGGAATGCTGGGAGACTGGGCTCCCCAACAATCAGAGGAAAAAGCAGGTAAATCTTAAATTCTGCTCTTCCCCT
>NW_015269287.1:0-393 GCF_001447785.1 Gekko japonicus
CTATACTATACTATACTATACTATACATACACACACACATACTATACATACTATACATATATATGTGTGTGTGTGTGTGTTGTGTTATTGTTACTACTGCACTTGTATTATTAATATGTAAATTTTATCACATGTACTAGTTATGCTTTTACTCCATTTGCATCTATATTTGCACAATTTCCACATTGCCAAACTGCTTTGAACACTGTGCTATAATTGGTTTATAAAAGTAGTAAATCAGACTGTCAAGAAGCAGGCAGCTGTCCACCTAATTAGGGCCAGCATTACATGGCACTACATACACATGCCACATACATATTTATATGCACGTATTTGCAGTCCTGTTAAGAATTCTTGGGAAGCAAAGGAACCATCCCTAGGCAGGGAGGGAGG
>NW_015269288.1:0-394 GCF_001447785.1 Gekko japonicus
GATTTCTTTTAGGATTGACTGATTTGACACCCTTAATCTGGCTCAATACTGTCTCCCCACACAGGCAGATGCTCTCCGGGGTCTCTGGTAGAGAAAGGTCTTTGCCACTTCCCTTCTCACTGAGATCTTTTGACCAGAGATGCTCAGGGCCCTTTAACATGCAAAGCAGCTGCTCTGCTGTTGAGCCGCAGCCCCTCCTCTGGAAACATCTTTAGTCTGGTTGGAAGAGGCCCATTTTCAAAGTGGCACTTGGCTATTAATCTCACTGAGTGGCTTGAACACGTTGCATCCTTTCCACTTAGCCTGTCCCCCGTGTCCGGCTGCCGTGAAAATAAATGCAGTCCCATGTGTGCTTGCGGTGACCTTCTCAAGTAAGCCGGCAGTTTTCTCAAAA
>NW_015269289.1:0-393 GCF_001447785.1 Gekko japonicus
TAGGTTGGCTGCAACTTGATGGCATCTTTCATCACTATCTGAGCCTTTACTCAGCAGCAGATACTTGAAATATACAGCTGCTGTTGACTAATTGACTTCTGCACAGCCTGCCTTAATTTATCCCTGTGCCCTGTCTAAGTCCCCCTTCTCATGAATTAGGCAGTTAAGTTCAGGCACCTGAGCTGTGTATTGCGCAAGACTATTGCCATTGCTTGCCACCAAAAGAAAAAGTGTTGGTATAAATTGCCAAATACTGTGTCTCTTCCATGTCTGACAAGTTCTCACCTAAGCCTGGGCATGCAAATATAGCTCACACAAATTACAAAGTGAATTCAGCTAAACAAGCCCTTCTGAAACCAGTTTGGACAAATGATCGATTCTAAAGCCAAGGAG
>NW_015269290.1:0-393 GCF_001447785.1 Gekko japonicus
ACAGCATCCTTTATTCGTGATCTAATGACTCTGTGCCATTAAAATCAACATATGAGGATCCAGAAGAACAACAGGCTGCCATTAAAACTGGTACATGGCAGAAACCCAATGCTAGAGTTAGATATATTCTGACTTTTCCAACTCATCTGAAAGCACCCATGTCCTGAAAAGGGTACATCAGGTACTACTTAGGAAAATGTCTTCTAAGCAAGCACCAGCGGGCATGCCAGTGTCTATTATTCAGGCTGGGACTTTCAGATGATACAACATTGTCTTAAATTAGCTCCATGGATCAATTGGGGATAATTGATTTTGTGTTTTTGTAAAGTCTCTGTGCTCAGGTGAGACGCAAGCCCAGTCCAGAAAAGTGATCAATGTATTATTTATTTATTT
>NW_015269291.1:0-393 GCF_001447785.1 Gekko japonicus
TCAGTCATCGAGAAAGAAGAAGAAAAAAAATCCCGGTTATAGAATGTTCATTTTTAGATACTCAAAATTAGACACACTGCATTTTTTTTCCAGCCCTAGAAACGCACAGAGGGCTTTGCTCTTTGAAGGAAAATCAATATGATTCACTTCCAATGAAGCTGAGGCTGTTTTGTTCCATCTAGGGTGAAATTTCAGGCGGGTCATAAGAGTTCGCTGCCAGAGGATATCGTGATGGCCACAGGTCCAGGCAGCTTTAAAAACGGATTAGACAGATTCATGGAGGAGAGGTCTATCACTATTAGTGGCTACTAGCCATGGTAATTGAGGGGAACCTCCACAGTCAGAGATGCTAAGCTTCTGAATCCGAGGCAACATCAGGGGAAGGCCTCAGCC
>NW_015269292.1:0-393 GCF_001447785.1 Gekko japonicus
GGGGGGGGGCACAAGCAAGCTCCAATATCTGAACGCAGCCTCAGTCTGTTACTCCAACACTGCACAATCCTGCATTCCTTCCATACACCACGTGGACACGATGCAGCCCTTTCCACGAAGGCTCAACTGTTCCAAATCCCCCCTTTCCTTTTCCAGAAACTTCCATTTCAAGTTCGCTACACCAACTCCACTCGCGTCTGCAGATGTTGTGCCAGAGGTTAAAACTGGATTTTATTCGATCACAGTATCTGTATAATGTTTAATGTATATAATTTTGGTCATCTAAGCAATGTTGAAAGCAGAAGATTATAGGGCTAGAAGTTTCTCCTCCTTGTTCTGCACTGGAAAACACAGCCGTTTCTTAACAGTAACATAGAAGGGTACAACTGGGAG
>NW_015269293.1:0-393 GCF_001447785.1 Gekko japonicus
TTCCTCCTGGTTGTACTTTCAAAAACAAAATGGGTGAACATTCAATGCATGTCTAATGGATTTTTAAAAGATAGACATGTAATTGTGTGTTGAACTTATACTGATCAACTTATATGGATCAAAGTTGCAGTACAGAGGAGTTTCTGAATAAATTACATTAAATTTTGGCCACTGGAGACATGATGGTGATGGTGGTTCTGTGAAAGGAGCTTCCAGGGTCGACTTCCTTCGCTTCCTCTAGCCTCAAATGCTTATCTTCTAATTAACAGTTGTTGAGGAGACATTAACCAGTCAATCTGAGTGATCAACACAACAAAACAATGACCAGCCAACAGGATTTGCAAGTTAGAAAGTTAGCTACTAGAAGGTGGAGGAGGAGGAGATTGAATTTAT
>NW_015269294.1:0-393 GCF_001447785.1 Gekko japonicus
CCCCATTGTCAGTTTAAAACACGATTCTGTTAGCCGCTCATCTGCATAACGGCACATTCTTCTAATTACAGGGGCTCAGTTCTGACCTTGCTGGCAAAGGTGAACCGCCTCTGTCAAGCAGGAGAGAAAACCGGGACGGTAGCTTTGCATGTGCCGCAGACCCCACCAAATAGGGAAATGATGAGGTGCCGCCAACTGGAGGCTGCTTATCTCCCAAATTCCTTTGGCATTCCCTTCTACGACAACATGTCAAAAGAAGTCTCCCACTGTATTACTATCCCGGCCGTTCCACACACACCCCCGCCCCCAGAAAGAAATTAGCTCAGAGAAATGAACTCAGTGGCCCAGCAACTCCACAACTCCTGTTTGGTGTAGTGGTTAGCAATGCTCCCT
>NW_015269295.1:0-393 GCF_001447785.1 Gekko japonicus
CTTACATTAAGCAATTTTGGCCACCCCTGTTAACTAGGAATTTTTATGGGGGTGGCAGGGGGAGCCAAGGCAGTGTAAATTACACCTGAAAAGTCAATACACTACCAAAAGGGGGAAAAAAACTTCAAAGGGAATATATAACATGTAAGTGATGAAATAGAACTCATCGAAAGATTAAACACTACAGGTCATCTTGGCTTAAAAGAGAGACTGGATTTCCTTATCAGTACAATCTCTTAGTAGATCTACAGGAACCATTTTTTCAGGAATTTTAATTGGCTGCTCTTAAAATGTTCTCTCAGACTATAGTTTCAGTTAATTTTCATTTAAGCTATTTGCTTACATGTTTGAATCTCTGACCTCTCTAAGAGAACATAAGAGAAGCCATGCTGG
>NW_015269296.1:0-393 GCF_001447785.1 Gekko japonicus
GGGGGGGGGATGGAACATTCACGTTAGAAAAGTGAAATGTCAACCTGAGATAAGAATTAGAAATGCATCTTCTCTGCCCCTGCCCCCCCCAAATGTGCACCTATGTTTCCTATTAATCCAATTGGAATATATGTTGGAATAAGAAATGCATTTCATTTGATAACTTGACACTCCTCGATGAAGAGCTCCAGACTCTCCACCAGAACAAAAGCGGAAACAGTTTTTCCCCCCAAATAATCCCTACTTTAGTATCATCGCTATGCCCAAGCAGGCCCGCGCACTGTTGATGCTACAGAACAAAGAATCTGAGACTAATGGTGTGATAACACAGATAGATGGAGGCCTGATTGAGGAGACGAATGGTGGTCTGTTGTTAGAGGCATGAAAGTAGCA
>NW_015269297.1:0-393 GCF_001447785.1 Gekko japonicus
CCCACATTAACACATGACATACCATAAGCAATGCAGAAAAATGGGTTACAAAAGCAGGAGTCAAAGCAGAAGAGTCAAAATAATGTTTACAATAAACAGTGCAATAGATTACAATCACACTCCCACTATAAAAGCACCCTCCTGAGCCATTCTGTTATACTGCAGCTTTATCTCCTTCATAAAAAAATGCCCTCCAGAACATTTCTGTTTGCACATTCTGGGGAATGACAGAAGTGTGGGAGTCATCCTGACCTCCCCAAGACAGGTCATTCCGCAAGGCGGGAGTCAGCTTGGGTACAGGCAGTTGTTGTTTTTATCCTTTCAGAATGAACAAAGCTGGCGTGGCAGAGCATAGTAGAAGCCTAGGATGGCCAAACTCCAGGTGGGGCCTGG
>NW_015269298.1:0-393 GCF_001447785.1 Gekko japonicus
ACCAAACATTTGCCTGGTTATTTTCAAGCAGAATCCTGGATTCCTACTTGCTTGATCTGCGTCACCTTCTCTCTTCCTCCCCTGACTTGACTTTCTTCTTTCTTTCCCTTGAATCTCTCTTCTTCCACATCTATTTTTCCCTTTATCCTAGTTTCTCAGCATCCAGTATGCTTTACCCTTCTTCCCTAAAGCTATCTTCAGCTCCATCCTAAACAGAGTTACTCCCAAGTCCCTTCTAAGCGTGCTCTGTCTCCTAAAATCCCTTAATTCCTGTCTCTTCCTGAGCCCTTTTTAAACTCGTCATATCAGCCCTAAGGCTCTCAGCCACTTTTTGCCACAGCATTCTGCCTCTCCCGATCCTGTGACTTTTTAATTAATTAATTAATTAATTAA
>NW_015269299.1:0-393 GCF_001447785.1 Gekko japonicus
TTAGTCAAACTTTGCTTCTCCTTTTTAAAAGGGAGGAGGCAGGGCTTGCTCAAGGCATGTTTATTTCAGCCCTCGGTGCCAGGCTTGGTGTCCTGTGGCTTACTTACCATCAGCAAGGTGCCTTTTGATAAAAGCTTATGTCAGTGAAAGGTCATTTGTAATCTAAAATAAATGTATCTTTTGTTTGCACGAATCCTTTCTAAAGGATTTGTATTAGTATAATTAATAATAGCATCATGCAGACTGAGATGGGAAGGGCAGAGCTAAGGAAAAAAGGCCATTGGATTTTAGTGTTGATGTTGAGCTGAGCTGCTGCTGTTTCCTAGAATGCCTTTGGATTCTGGCTTGCATCTGTAGGGTCCAAGCCAGCCTCCCCCCACCCTCAAGTGCTTG
>NW_015269300.1:0-393 GCF_001447785.1 Gekko japonicus
GTTTCTACATGGACATAACTTTGACTCCGACCCAGGGCTAACCTTTGAAAGTCTGCCACCTATGACAACTCTAATTAATAACGGTCCACCCAAAGTTGATGCACACTTCGATTTATTGACGGGAGTACATTGCAGTTATTCTTAAAATTACAAGGCTTCTGTAAGCTTAGAGGATACAAATCTATTTTATTTGCTTCTCTGTGGCATGAAGAGACATACAGATTTACAGATGCTGGCATGCAAATGTATTATCTGATGCGAAAGGACGGCTCGTGCATCAGAGTCGTGAAATGGGCGACAAATGCAATAGAAACATGAAGTATTCAAAAGTTGAAAGAACGGGGGGGGGCACATGGGCAACCTGGCATTAAGACTCAGCCTCACCCATCAAAC
>NW_015269301.1:0-393 GCF_001447785.1 Gekko japonicus
GGGAACGATCAGACAACAACATCTGGGAACTGATAAAATACTATGACCTGATAGGATTTTGTAAAGGTGATATTAAAACTGATTACATCTATGTAATACCTTCTATGATAACTCTGGAGATGTAGCCATATTAGTCTATTGTAGCAAAATAAACCAGAAGTCTGGTAGCACTGTGACTAACATTTATTTGTTCCAGTAAGAGCTTTCATGAGTCAAAGCTCACTTTTTCAGATGCATTATTTTGCCACACACGGTTACCATTCTTGGTTTACTAAGGTTTCCAGGTCCCCCCTGGCAACCAGCAAGGGACAAGTGGGACTTACTGGCAGTGGGGCAGGGCTACGCTGGTGTCGTAACAATTTCACGAGTAACATGGTGACATCACTTCCAGTG
>NW_015269302.1:0-393 GCF_001447785.1 Gekko japonicus
CTTGCCTTGAAAGCTCTATGGGGTCACCACAAGTCGGCACTTTTCAGCTACCAGAAAACCAAAGTTTTTATTTAGTCATTGGGGGAGGGCAAGACGACTGAATTCAGCGTTTTCAGGCTGGAGTTTCTCTTTGAAGTTACTGTGTTGAAATGTGGTGACTTCCATTCTAGCAACAGAGTGGCCCAGGATATTAATCATTCTTGGAATACTGCAAGTTTTAATGTAGTATGGACTTACTCATTGTGAACTGTTCCTTCAGGTTTGGAACAGAGTTTTCTTTCTGTGCAGTGTTGAACTACTGTTCTGGGAAAACTGACATATTTCAATATGGTGGTAAATTCACACCTGGGGTACCAAACAAGGTGGCTTTTTTTACAACTTACAGAAAAGCCC
>NW_015269303.1:0-393 GCF_001447785.1 Gekko japonicus
AGCCAGGAATGGCTCTTTGCTTTGGGGAAGAAGGAATTGCATTAACTAAAACCGTGGTGCCCGTGGGCACTGTGCTGGGGATTGCTGTCATATGGCTACACTAATGGTGCTCTTCTTAAGCATAAGAAAAGCTGGTGTTTCGTTACCAGTTCCATCAGCAGCTTCATTACTTCTTCTGTAATCAGGTTCTTGGAATAGTCCAGCAAGATGTCCCCATGGTCAGTATTCAGTGTCACACTGTCAAAAGATTAAAAAGATGCTCATAGTGCCCTAAAAGGAGCATGTAATGGAAGAATACCCCAACACTACAGCAAGAGTTTAAATCCCATGCCTCACTTGAAAAGTTTTGTACAAAACAGAGTGGTGAAGCTATTAAAGCTAACAGTTACACAG
>NW_015269304.1:0-393 GCF_001447785.1 Gekko japonicus
TTGCTGGGGCATAAGTGGCTTGATCCATTAGCCTCCTTATACATGGATATTCAAATAAAACACACTTCACAGTTTATACCTGAAAATGGTGTACTAATATATGGCTTTCAGAGACTGTAGGTGCAAGGGCATTTAACCTTGTGAGCATAATTGGTCTCCTGTTTCTTGGAACTGTGAGGCTGTACAAGTAGTTTGGGATTGTAAGGGGTGGTGGGGTTCCCATGCAGCACACCTGGCCCAGCAGATGGTGCCATCGATGTCAGTCCTTCATAATCACCTGCCTGGTAGTCTCATGGGCTGGGAGCCACCCTAATGCCAAAGCAGCTTTCTCTGGGCATCCTGTAATATTCGATTTTTCTATCATGGCCACATTCCATGGAGTGGAGGAATTAC
>NW_015269305.1:0-393 GCF_001447785.1 Gekko japonicus
TAGACAATGAAAGAAATGTGTTGTGTTTTTTTTAAATCATGAGTACTAATATAGCAGCTGGTACCCTCTCCAGGCCAGTAGCTCCATATCCTGTCCCATAACAACACACGTTGAACTGGGCAGAGGAAAATCACAGCTGCTTCAAGGAAGCTTTTAAGGGGGAGAGAGTCAGCTTGTGTTTTTAAAAGAAACAACCAGGTGTAACATGACGTCACCCAATGTTTACACACAACAATACATTAAAAATAGTACTGGTGTGACTTCTGAATCGCATCGGCTATCTGGCTGCATCTATATAACATCTCTCTCTCCTCCCAGAGGTCTCTTTCCTACCTTCCTGTGGTCTCCCTTTTTTATTCCTTCCTTCCTTCTTCCCAATTTCCTTGCAAAAAA
>NW_015269306.1:0-393 GCF_001447785.1 Gekko japonicus
CTGTTGTTCCACTGCAAGCCGCTACCGCCTCCACCGCTTCTCACCTCGTCACGAAGTGCCTCGTCACTCTCACCCTTCAATTAAAGGCGCAGCCACTTAAATCAATGATAGAAGAGACAAAACAAACAAAAACCTTTTGTAATACCTAGCTCTAACACTGCTTCACAATTCCCCGTCCTGCCTTGTTTTACTTTTGTTTAAATCGTTAAGTTATCCAGTTTTATTTCACTAGCTGCTTGCCATATGGATTATATTTGGAAATAGAGGACCCGTTTTTCCCCCCTGACAAAAATCCCACCCCTCCTCAGGAATTAATCATGGTGAGTTTTATTTAATGTTACTTAACTTTATGTTGCTGACTTCAGATTGTAGGGTTGTTCCCTTCCAACTCTG
>NW_015269307.1:0-393 GCF_001447785.1 Gekko japonicus
TGGGATATAAATAGAAATAATAAATAATATAAATAAATAAACAAAAGTTCATTAGGTGTTTCGCCAAAAGCCACGGCAGGGAGTTACGCCTAGTAGCCTTTGTGGGGAGCACAGGAGGAAATGGCCATGTGGTTCAGTGGCTGGCCACATGGTCTTGTGCCTGGGGCAGGTTCCAGTGGGGGCAGAGGCTGGCCAGCAAGGGAACCTAACATCTGGGGGGAGGATGGAGCTGCAGGCAGTACAGGGAGCTCCTATTACCTGCCCTCCCTTATTTAACTGGCTGCCGCGGGTCTCCTGCCCTCAGCCGTTTAAATTTCTCTAGAATGTCATTATAGGAGGAATTTGATGGTGTTCTGGGGATTTGTTGAAGCTCTTGCCCTTTCTTTGGAAGTT
>NW_015269308.1:0-393 GCF_001447785.1 Gekko japonicus
CCTCAGATCCTGAACCTGCTCCTGTCCCACAGAAACACATTCTCGTCAAAAGTGGAAGAAACCCAACCAAAGTCTTACATACTTCTGACACAGCGAGGCACAGGAAAATCCCACGTGCTGTCCGATTGGCATTGAATTGTAGTGTTGCCTTTCAAGATATAACCATGGTGACACTCAAAAGTGACTTTCTCCATTGGCGGAAACAGCAGTTTAGAGCTTGATTTTCTTCCATTCTGAATTTCTGGACCATCACATCCCTTGACTGTAAATGTAAATCCAATATTAGACCCAGCATATGGACTACAGATGTGATATGTGCTGAGAGGGATAGGGCTATAGCTTCCATCTCCTTCTCTGTGCATACAGTGTCCCAAGTTCAACCTAGCCACCATC
>NW_015269309.1:0-393 GCF_001447785.1 Gekko japonicus
CACATCAAAAATTTTGAATGCAAGACAAGCTCTCATAATGTGAATCATTACTGAAATGTGTTTTTTCTGGTCTGAATGCCAGTCATGCATCATGGATTTAGGCCCAGCATAGAACGTGGTTCCTAAGGGCTTCTCATAATCACTTCATGTGATTTATCACAGGCTCCTTGTAAAGGAAAGTTGGCAAAAAATGTTGGCAGAAGGCAAGAACTGTTGAGGTAGTTAAAACAATACTCTTACAAGTTGATTAGGTGATACTTTGGCCTTGTTCAGCACATTTTATTTGATGACATCAGTAACTTTCAACCATAATCTATGGGACAGCAGCAAACACAATAGAAAGTGTAGCAGTTGTAGAAGATGTTGAAACCACAGTTCCAAGAGGGAAATAAA
>NW_015269310.1:0-393 GCF_001447785.1 Gekko japonicus
GCTATTCAGTAGTTTAAAATCCAAAAGTAACTGCAGGACAGAATGCTGGGAACATGGGAGTTAACTAGCGTTAGTTTGACGCCCAGAATTTATGTAATTTCACCAGGCATCTGAGGTTAATCCATATTCTGCAATGAAAAAATGAAATTCTGCATTCTGTCAAACGCAGGCAGATCTGCTCAGTTTTTCTCAGGTTGCTTATTCTGTAGTTAACTGATTTGGAGAGTTTCACTAATCACGGCAGAGGCGGCCAGGAGATTTACAGGGTTTTGCAGATTTGGCCCTGTGACCCCTTGGAATCTTGCTTGGCAGTCTGGCACCAACTTCCCTGGCTTCAAGTCCTGTGCACTTTCAAGCGTATCTTGAGCACCACAAGGGCTACAGGCCGGGGTT
>NW_015269311.1:0-393 GCF_001447785.1 Gekko japonicus
AATTGCAGGTTAAAACATTCTAGCAAGTTATCACGTGTATATATTGACCTATTTGTGAACTCCTCTGTTTCAAGGAAATTCTGTCTCTTTGTGGTCGGCTAGCTTTTCCTGCGTCTAGGGCGTTACTGCTTTTCTACTTTTGAGCATGCGCTGGTACTATAGCAACAAGCCGTCTTTCCCGTTGTAGTTTGTTCTCTGCTTGCAAAAAGCATTTCGTGCCCCTTTAATGTTTAACTACAGAAGCTAAGCTAAAATGCAAAACAACCCTATATGGTAGGCCTCAGAACCATAGACAGAGTGGACAACACAATGGGGACCCAAGGGGGTCGTACTTCATAAACATGTGATTGGATCACAACAATCGAAACAACTGAGTGGGACTTACGATAAGTC
>NW_015269312.1:0-393 GCF_001447785.1 Gekko japonicus
AAATAGCCCTGGAAACAGCTATAGCGACTTGTTGGTCACGGTTACCCAGTGAGCCCAGATTAAGGCTGAACGATGAACCCTCCCAGCAGCTCTCATTGGCTGTTGAGTGCCCACGTAAGCCTACCGGTGACGCCGGCCCTGCAGGAGAGCTGTAAGATCTGCAGCGTAAAGAGAGTTAAGCCCAAACTTTGGGAACACCCGCACTCCACCCCTCACAAATGGCACTGCATGAGAACAGTGTAAATGTATGAGTGATCTGCACAGTACTCGTGATCCCACCGCCACGGAGCTACACTGATCACATGAATGCCCAATTCGTGTGCAGTGTTATTGGCACAGAGGGAGCCATGGCTGCATGGAATGAATGTTCCAGTAGTCATCATTCTAGTAGTG
>NW_015269313.1:0-393 GCF_001447785.1 Gekko japonicus
TGGAATACTAACTGTTGGGTTTTGAATTCTAGGAATAATGAGAACTTTTCAGCTTACCACTCCTGGCTATTTGTGGCTTTGTTACGCTCCCAAATGGCTTCCTGTGTTTAAAGCTAGACTGGCAGACACAACTGAGAGTAGCAATCAATGTGGGTCGAAACCAGAGCGTCTCTTCCAGACACCCGCCTTAAGTGTTTGCTCTGTACGGGTGAGCGCTGGCTCCCTGTTTGTTGGCTCTTTTTTATAGTTGTTTATATTTGTCTCCGCTGTCTGTTCCCTGCTTTCCCCTGTTTCGGGGTGTAGCCGCTTTTGAACCGGTTATGTAATTTGTGCCGAGTAGCACGGCCGATCCAAGCATCATTTCTTCAGACTACAGAAAATTCCTTCTACTTC
>NW_015269314.1:0-393 GCF_001447785.1 Gekko japonicus
TTTTTTAGTGTTATGGAGGAGATACTTTTCAAAGCAGCAGCAGCAAAGCTGTGCTGGAACCACTGAACAGGCTATATCTACCCATGCAAATGAAGGAATAACATGTGCTCTGGATCAAACAATTTAGAATTAGTGTGTGTGTGAGGGGTAAGTCTGTCCTGCTATTCAAGATCTCCATGGGGTACAACAAAGCCCTTTCTCTCATGAATCATTTGTCACCTGAGACTGTTCCAGACATCTTTTCAGAGATCCAGGGATCTTCAAGACCACTGTACACATAATGGGTAGCTTATGAAACTCTCTCTGTATGTGTGCTACTTTAAGATTATATTTACTGTAAAATGAGTGGATCTTTTGAAAATGCACACTTTTGTTTTGGTTATTTTTATATGA
>NW_015269315.1:0-393 GCF_001447785.1 Gekko japonicus
GGATTTTATACCCTGCTTCGGGGTGACGTAGGTACGTCACTTATTTCTGGCTTCTTCCTTCCCCGCGGGGGTAATTGGGGGGCGGAGTGCCTGAAACCAGGGGATCCCCCGCCCTACCGGGGAACCTGGCAACCCTTGTCCCACTGCCTAAATGCATCCTGGAAGGTACCCAGAACAACACTGGAGAAGACAGTCAATTGCAGGTAAGGTTTGCTTACACATATTTCTCTACCGTTCCTGGTCTTTATTACGATCCTTTGATAAGCCTGTCAAAGAATCTAAGGATTTTCCGGGAACCATTTAATATGTGGACCCGAACAAGAGATTAGAGAGATAGACTCTGAGCATATAAATTACAATGGTAATTAGAAAACGTGTTTACAAAGGAATGAT
>NW_015269316.1:0-393 GCF_001447785.1 Gekko japonicus
GACAATGGCGAACTACCTCTGCTCATCTCCTGTCCTGAAAACCCCATGAGAGGTCGCCATGAGTTGGTTGCGACTTGATGGCACTTAATTATTATTAATTGCTACAATTTTCTTAAGTGCAACTTGGCATTCTTCAGGCCCAGTTCCCTCCCCCAGATCTCCAGATATTAAATCTCTCAGTGTGAAACGCATGTGTTCTGTCTCTGGTGCACATTCCTGTAAATGACTGTGCAAAAACACTGAGGTGTCACACAGGGCAGAGCCTGTGGTTTTACATGCTGCTGTTGCTGTGCTGCTGAGATATATTTGGGACTGTGAAGAATGCATCACAGGGCAATTATGTTTTCCAGGTACATCCTTAGCCAAAATCTTTAAATCAGGGGACCAGGGCAA
>NW_015269317.1:0-393 GCF_001447785.1 Gekko japonicus
AACGGAAAGAATAATCACTCAGGCCTCCTCCACACAAATCCCTGAAACTTCTGACCACAGCCGCCGAGACAAGACTCCGTGCGACAGGTGCGCGATGCGTAAACAGGCCATATGAGCAAGTTAACATGATCCTCACCCTCTGATAATAACTCTTGTGTCTTCGCACTGCCTGATTTTGGTGCGTGAGGGAATCAGTGTTTGGGTGCCCGTCCCAACTCCTGCCAAGTTTTCTGGCTTGGGCCTGGAGTGGAAATAGAGAAAGGGCAGTCCGTTTCCGGGAGGTGCAGCAGCAGCAGCAGAACCTCCTAGTTATTTAGGTGGGGGATTAAGCCAGACCCAGAGATTTCTCTGAGGCCCAGACAATATTGTAGAATCAAAGAATCACAGAGTTCG
>NW_015269318.1:0-393 GCF_001447785.1 Gekko japonicus
ATATCTATTCGTAGCAGCCAGTCCATAATCTTAATCTGGGGCCAGGTGGGTTAAGGCAGGGCACGGCTAAGGAGAGCAAGAGCTGGCTAAGGAGCAGGGAACAGAGGAGGAGGAGGGTGGCGCTGAGGCTATACAAAAGAAGGAAGGGAAAGGGGAGGAGGTTGGCTGGAGGGAGAAGGTGCAGGAGTGGAGACAGAAAGGGGAATCCAAACCAGCCACGAGGAGAAGGGGAAAGCAGAAGAAACCAGAGAGAGGGAGAGGAGTTGGCTCAAGGAGAGTCCAAGGCAAAGAGGCGGGTTGCAGCATTTCGGCTCTTCTCCTTTGTAACGTCGTGTAACCCTGAGGTATGTGAAGTTTAGGATTACCAGCTCCAAATTGGGGAATACCTGGAGA
>NW_015269319.1:0-393 GCF_001447785.1 Gekko japonicus
TGTTCACTGGAGGCTTTACTTCACTGTTGCCTTCCCAAAACAAATTTTAGCATCTGTTCACATTGTATATTCAACAGCAAACACTGGACAGGAATAAAAGAGGATTCAGAGAAAGTCTGAGTTTGTACAGAAGTCCATCTGGCTCAGGAAAAAAGAGCCTTAGACAGATGATCCAAGATTTAGCCAAGTTTGTCTTAAACCTCAAGGGAGTCTTGGACCTCCTGCAGCATTTTCCAATTTTGTGCCACCCAAAAAGTACAGCTTCTCATCCCAAACAGGACCTAACTGCTCTTATCTTTCGCTTGGCTCATATTACCCAACTCCCTTTTCCCTCTTAAATTATTATTTCCTTCACTACTCCTGGTGCAAAGCCATGCTGAACAGGCCACTTCC
>NW_015269320.1:0-393 GCF_001447785.1 Gekko japonicus
ACACTAACTCAGCTTAGAGGGAACAAAATGGCCTAGGTCATTCTCCTCTCCTCCACAGGCAGAGTGCGTCTGTCTGGCCTAAGGTCACCCCCCCCTCCCCAGCTTCCATGGTGGAATGGGGAGTCGGACCTGGGTCTCCCAGACCCTAGCCCAATGCTCTAACCACTACGTTACACTGGCTGTCAAAACTGGAGGTGGCAGGGAATGCGTCTTCTCTCTCATGCACGTGTTCATGTATGAATACGAAGGTGCAATGTGCTATTTTGCAGAATGGCAAAGCTCATTTTGAACGGCTGATAATAGTATGATGATTATCTCTCCCCCCCAGCATATATTGACCCCTGCCTCCAAACAAGCAGCTTCCTGGGTTTTCAAAGTGTGCTAGGTTGGTTA
>NW_015269321.1:0-393 GCF_001447785.1 Gekko japonicus
TGTGAAGATTGCCTTAATGCAACTCCGATTGTGCAAGCAATTGTGCAAGATCAACCATAAGGCCAAGTAGAGATCTTTCTATTTTGAATGTCAATCTGGCCCCCAAATGCAAATAGTGTTTATCATTACTGTATGGTTCAACAATGTGAAAAACATGTATCTCTATTACACAATTAATTATAGATACAGCATTAAACTGTAGCAGACAGTTCACCATTGTAACCCCATTGGCCACAACCTTCCTTCTGCTACTTCTGATCCTGGCTGTGAATTGGTGCCTTGACTTTACTCTCCCACTTTGCTCATGACTGCTTCTGGCAGGTTCATAAACCTGATTCTTTTGCCAGCATCAGAGGTTGGCTGCTGTTCCTGTGAACATCTGATCTTGTCAAT
>NW_015269322.1:0-393 GCF_001447785.1 Gekko japonicus
AAAGGTGCCACTGGACTCCAACTTCTTTCCGTATCATTTTATGTACGCTTGGAAGCACTGACCCATCCTTTCGGCAGACGTGCCACAACTCCAGGTCCAAGATTCAGATTATGCACCTCTCCGAAAGCTCAATGCGCTACTTACTTATTCATTCATTCAAATGTATTTATGTATACCGAGAGCGTTGTATGCATCTTCCCTCCTCTCCTCCCCCTCCCCGGAAAAAAGTGCTTTGGGGAAGTTTTGCCTCTAGTCTCCCGGGCTAGAGTAGGCAGGTGCGAGAAATCTGGCTCCGTGCCACAGCTGAGTCTGTTTGACCTCAGGTTGTGTCTGGGCTCGGTGCCATAATCTTCTTCTTACCTGTGTTGTCCACCCATTCCATTTGGGGGGGGG
>NW_015269323.1:0-393 GCF_001447785.1 Gekko japonicus
AGCAGCAAAATAAAACAGGAGTCCATTGGTGTCTTGAAGACTAATAATTTATTCCAGCAAAATAAAAAGTTGTCTAGTTTATGCTAGAAAAATTCTGTTAGTTCCCAAGATGCCACAGAAGTCTTGTTTTATTTTGGCTATGGTGAGAGCTTGTCACTAGAAAAATTGGATCTATGTTTTTTATGACCAAATATTATACTAACTGGTCGTGTAAACTATTTTGCTCTATTTATTAATCCATAGGACCACCAGTCAAATAGAGGAGTTATCCACTTTAGTGGCTTTTCATCAATGATATGAACTTCATTTTTCAGGGTAATGGTAGTATAGTATAAATAAATAATTGCAACATCTCATCATTTATATAGCACTTTTGAGAATCCAAAGCATCAC
>NW_015269324.1:0-393 GCF_001447785.1 Gekko japonicus
CACCCATCTGCCCCCTGAAGTGGCAGCCACTGTGAAGCAGTGAAATGTGGATCTCTGAGCAGACTCTCTTTTGTTTTGCAGAAAGGCCTCTGTCTGTCCTTACAATTTAAAAGTGACTGATAGCCGTAATAAGACGACGACCGTCAATTATGTCCATGACACTCTGTCAAATGCCCATGGCTGGATGGCCATCCTCCTGGATCGGGAGACGTATACTCTGTCATTTGACAGCCCTCTGGCCAATGCGAATCTACAGGTAAGGCAGGAGAGCTCCTCATCCCAACTGTATGGTGCATTGTTGGCATTGTGCAAAGACTGAGAAATTTTCCGCACTAGCTTTTTTCCTCCCCAGGCGCAAACCCACAGTTTTCTCCTCCTTACCCCCACATTTTC
>NW_015269325.1:0-393 GCF_001447785.1 Gekko japonicus
CCAATATGGCTTTTCTTATGTTCTTATGTAGAGAATGTACAACAGTCAACCTTGTGTAGCTTGTAGGTTGAAAGAAAGTTTTGCATCCTACCCTGTGATAAGGAGGTAACATAAGTGATCAGGTGAGGCTGCTGAATAAGGAGAGAAGGATTCACCTTATGGCTCAACCAAAGATATGCTGCATAATACAGAATAAGTCATGGTACGCTCTATTGCTCATTTGCCTCAAAGGCATTATGCTGGCTTCATTTTTAAACTGCTTTTTGATCCAAGGATGCTCAGTGGAGCTGCTTTTGCCAAACAAAAAGTTCTGATATTTAGAGATCTGGGGTTTGAGCTTGCTGAAATTCAGTGCTTAGCTGCACAGCAGGCAGCACAAGCTACACAGACTTC
>NW_015269326.1:0-393 GCF_001447785.1 Gekko japonicus
TTTCTTTTCAGACATACAGGATCCACAAATCAAGAGAAAATGAGACCAAACTCACAGGGAAATGTTTGCAAGCTTTTTAAAAAAAAATTCAGGGCTTTTAGTAAAGAATTAAACACATTCACTTCATAAAACGAAGTGGCTAAAGGCAACTTTTTTGAAGTGTTCACAGGTGAAATGGAGTTCTTTCCAAGCCCAAAGAGAAATGGATATTTTCCAACTAGGCTTCCAGGATTTAAAACATTGAAGATGACAATGAAGCCTTTTAACGTAGACAGTTTGGTGTGGACTGCTATACACGGCTGCAGTTTTCAATGCAAACATTCCAAATCGAGAGCTTTTGCTTTCACTTAACTTTCAGGACGATAGTTTTCAGAAAAGAGTGCGGATGGAACA
>NW_015269327.1:0-393 GCF_001447785.1 Gekko japonicus
CCCCGAAAGCCTTGTCGACCTTTAAGGCGGTACCGGATTCAAATTCAGCTGTTCTACTGGAGACCAATATGCCCGCCCTCCTGCAACGACTAAGCTGTTGTGATCTCTTTGTCTCATTCTCGCTCCAAGGCGCTCAAAGCAGCATTCCTGTCCCAAGGTCGCCCAGAATATCTCAGGAATCTAAGCCTGGGTTTCCCAGTTCTTTTTGTGTTCCCCGAACTATGTGGTCTCAGAGATTGTCTCTCCCATTTAACAAAGCCTCCTCGCCCATCACAGGTGTGGACTCCCTTAGCATAACTCCTGAATGGCCTTTGTCTCTTTCCTGATTAGATCTGAATTTTTACACAATGACATTTCGAGCTCCCTGCATTCCTTCACCTCCACGCCCCTCAT
>NW_015269328.1:0-393 GCF_001447785.1 Gekko japonicus
CCTTCCTTAAGGCAGAATTACGAGCCCTCCCCCAAGGAGGTTTGTGTTTCAATGAGGCTTCCTTCCGAGCTTTCCACAGAGCAGTGGGATCCAAGGAAACCTATTGGAAACAGACGCGTGCAGGGGAAGCCGTCTTCTTGCATCAAGGAAAGGAAAATAGATTGTCGCAGGCCAGCAGCCGGCCCCGCTCAGGAGCTAGCTGGGGCTCAGATAAATGAGATGAAAACAGTATGAATAATACTCAAGTGACAAGCATGGGGGTTTAAAAAGAAAACCCTCAGGCTACATCCTTGTTAAGGAGCTACGAAAGTGAGTGGGCAGATCAGAACACCCCGCCCTGCAGACATTTTAGCCCAGGGGTCCCCAACAGGGTGCCCACCAAGTGTTTTTAGA
>NW_015269329.1:0-393 GCF_001447785.1 Gekko japonicus
AATGCACAAATCTTCTACTTCCACCAGGAAAGATGTTGAGCAGGAGATACTGTACAGTTACAGTGTAATCCCAAAAAGGGTTTTAGCTTTCTGAACCCATTAACTGGGACTTTCTAAGCCTACTGCTTAGGTCTGCATTCTGGGTCACTAAAGCTAGAAACTGTATGTGTGAAAAGAAAAGTAAAGGTGTAGTGCTGTTGGCATAAGTGGAAGCAGCAGCCAGACAACTGACATTTTCTATTATCTTGATATTTTAACATTTCCAGACCTTTTAATATCTTTGCCATCACTTAGCATAAGCAATTTTGATTTCAGTATGTCACTTTAAGGTCAATAATGTTTTCCAGAAGCCTATCCCATTAAAAATAATGATAGTTTACCTTGAACTGCATT
>NW_015269330.1:0-393 GCF_001447785.1 Gekko japonicus
TACTGGCCTATGCAGTGGGGACATGCCCCCCATGGAACCAACCTCTTGACACCTTGCCCCACCTTCAATGCCATTCACTATGGACTGGAGAACTTTGGAATCGGATGAAGATAAGCCTCCATCTCTGGGTGGCTCTGATGCCCATTCAGAACCATTACCCCATGAGCAAGTTGCAGACCCTTCTCCTGTCTCTCCAATGGATGATCTTCACATATACTCCGAACAGTTGATTCATGTGGCCACGTCCCTCCACCTCAATGTGGTTTGCTCAGAACGAAATACCTCTGATCCCATCCTAAAGGTACTCTATCCACCCAGTGTGGGCATGGTTGCATTTCCAATACTCCAGGGCTTACTTGACATAGCCAGATGCATCTAGGCTAAGCCAGCATC
>NW_015269331.1:0-393 GCF_001447785.1 Gekko japonicus
AGTTGTAATTCCAGGAGATCTGCAGGCCCTTCCTTGACAGATCTCCTCAGGCCACAAGAATTGTCTATATGT
The DNA here is from genome assembly GCF_001447785.1 of Gekko japonicus. Classification (NCBI taxonomy): domain Eukaryota; kingdom Metazoa; phylum Chordata; class Lepidosauria; order Squamata; family Gekkonidae; genus Gekko; species Gekko japonicus. Next base: position 73 of record NW_015269331.1, read on the forward strand.
AAAATCAAGGGCAAAACAAATGTGTTTGGTGTTTTTATTGGTGTTGGTCAGAGCTCCAGTTCTGGTGTTGTTTTTTGTACACTCTACAGCTGCTCCTGTCCTCCCTCTGACTGCGATGATCATTTTGCCTCAGCTGACTCCAGAAGAAGAGTGGCACATTTCAAGAGGAAAGGTATCTTTTTTTTTACTTCTGGTGGGGCTGCTGTGCACTTAACTGCCATGAGGCAGGCGGAAATTCAACAGGTATAGTTCCTCTGGGCAAAGAAGATGAAGGGAGAAGCAATGTTCCCTCTAAGTGTGGAATCTTGTGAGCAAAAATTC
>NW_015269332.1:0-393 GCF_001447785.1 Gekko japonicus
CCCCAGCTGCTGTTTTGTGACTCTTCTGCTAGGAATGGGCAAACAGACTTCATCTTCCATTGTGACAGGATGGTGTAATCCATATTCTACAGAACAGGACTGTCAACTGCCCTTTGTTGCCCATTAGTGATCAAACCAATCCAAGCATCAGGGAAGAGTACTGAGTCTCCAGCTTGCATAACAGAATCCTCCCAACTCACAGCATGAGATTACAAAATATACAGACCATATTGCAGGGGAGATCTGTCTGTTTTCAATTCACACATTTACATAGGTGTTGCAGTAGCACTGCTACTTCTACACCTGCCACATTGAGAAAAAAGCGAAAGCTGACAGTTGTGACCTAGGAGATAGACTACAAGCTTAAGATCTGAAAGAACTGTTATATGTTAC
>NW_015269333.1:0-393 GCF_001447785.1 Gekko japonicus
CTATTTCTGACCACACTGTATTAAACTTTATATTAAGAACTGAAATTGTTGGAAAGAGAATAACTAGGCTTAAAATGCCATAAGATCATGATTCTTTCTAGTAAACTGCTAATTTTAGAACTACTCACCCAATTTTTGATCCTGCATTTAGGTTTCTGTATGCAGAAACAGTTTATCAAACCCCCAGAGAAGTCAGCTGCAAGGAGGTGAGAGTTTGCACTTGGCATCTGGTATAACTTTCATAGCATCTCAAACAGGCTCTGCCTGAACCTTCATAATGAATCCTCTACCACCGCACCCAGGTGTCCCCTTTCCCCACCTTATCTTATGCTTGATAGCTAATGCAAAGCAACGCATTCATAACTCTATACTGCACTTGTGGTTTTCTGGACA
>NW_015269334.1:0-393 GCF_001447785.1 Gekko japonicus
CCCCCCCCCTGGGAGTAGCGATCGAAGTGCTCTGGACAGCGCTCGAATCCTCGAACAATCGAGACAAGCAGTCGGCATCTCTGTGTAAGGTACCTGCCCGATGGCGTATATTGAACCTGTAAGGCAACAGAGACATATACCACCTTTGAATCCGCGCGTTCACGTCCCGCATCTTATAGAGCCACTGCAACGGGGCGTGATCTGAGACAACAGTAAAGGGGTGGTGACTCAAATAATAATGAAGAGAGGTTATGGCCCATTTCACCGCCAGAGCCTCTCTTTCGATGGTTGAGTACTTCTTCTCTGCCATGGACAATTTCCGGCTAAGGAATAACACCGGCCTTTCGGCCTCGTCAATCCTCTGGGCCAGGATTGCTCCCACGCCTGTTGCTG
>NW_015269335.1:0-393 GCF_001447785.1 Gekko japonicus
TAGCCCACGCTATCAGATCCCATGAGGCCATATCGGGAGTTAAAATCAGAGGAACCGAGTACAAAACATCCCTGTTTGCTGATGATATGATTTTATATTTGACTAAACCGGAAATATCTATTCCAAACCTGATGCATCTACTAAATAAATTCAGCATAATTTCAGGACTAAAAATTAATGAATCAAAATCCCAACTAATGCCTATCCTTCTCCCAGAAGAAGTACAAGAACGTTTGAAACTACTCTTTCCATTCGAATGGGTCACTGAATATTTACCTTACCTTGGGATCAAGTTAACGCATGACAGAACTAACTTACTTAAATTTAACCACTCCGAGGTACATAAGGAAATAGAAAACCTAATAATTAAATGGGAAAAATTGAACCTTACAT
>NW_015269336.1:0-393 GCF_001447785.1 Gekko japonicus
CACAGGGTCCTAAGCAGAGGCTTGGCCCTAGCAGTGTTAGGTTGGTGTGGAAAGGGGGAGAGGCGAATATGGTGAGTACCAGACAACACTTCCCCGTCTGGGGTCAAGGGGTCGGTCATGATCCACCATGGGATTTGTTGCCTATGGCAGAGAATGCAGATTGCCTTCATAGCCAGCATGGCAGGGCTCCTCCCTTCCAAGTTATGTGGCTTGGGGGATTGGGGGACTACATGGCGACTCACAGTCTGCCATGTCGGCCAGGGGCAAGCCAAGGGTTTGGCTTGCATTTGGGGCAAAGGTGGCTCACCCAGCCTCTGCCTTGGCTGATTCCTCCACTCAGGGGTTTACCTTTGCTGAAGAAAATTGCAAATGATAAAGTGGCCCTTAGTTAAT
>NW_015269337.1:0-393 GCF_001447785.1 Gekko japonicus
TATTTGCAGCTCAAGGTTTTCCATGGCTTTTATATGGCCCTTTCCTACAGCTGTAATTTCCTACCAGTGTAGCAGTCTTCACAGCTGATCCTATGAGGTGCTTTTTTCAGCAGAATCAGGTCATGAGGAGCCAACAAAACTGTACGTGGCTAAACAGCATCTATGCAGGTTTCCAGCTAGTAGGGCTTCATACTAGCAAGGCTTTCTCTGGAGAGAATCTTATAAGAAAAAAGCAACTTCAATTTTGCCTTTAAATATAATGTGAAAATTATGTTGTATCATGATTATGCTTTTGAGTGAGCTCTTGATTTTAAAGATATATTTAAATTGCAGACCAGTTGCTTTTGGAGATCCAGCAACTGAAGAAGGAAAATGAAAAGCTATCTAGAGAGA
>NW_015269338.1:0-393 GCF_001447785.1 Gekko japonicus
CAGGTGTTGGGAAAACCTTAGAGGGCAGGCCAGAGTGGGCCCATTCCGCCACAGGGCTCCTAAAAGGCGTATCACCGTGGGCTCGACAAGAGAGAAGCCCATTTGATAGGGAACGCTCTGAGCCACTGGAAGCATCTTCCCTCTCAGATGGGCATAAAAAGCTCAGCACCATCTGTGGAGATAAATCTGATCAGTTTATGGCATCTGGGGGGCGGAAGATAAAAAAAAGAATGCAGCACGCTCTAAGTGACTATTTTTATTAGGACCTTTAAATCAGATATCTTCTCGACGGCGGCTTGTTATTCAGGCCCCAAGAGGGTAATTTCAGTACACAAGTCAAGTCCTAAAAGGAAGAATGTGTCTTTCCAATGCAAATCCTGGCTTTGGAGACGA
>NW_015269339.1:0-393 GCF_001447785.1 Gekko japonicus
GAACTATTTGATAAGTGAAACTTTTAGTGCTCAGAAATATATTAAAGCAATAAGCATAATTGTTTAAAATTACATTTTGTTCATGTGCAAGCTGGAATAGACTCACCTGAATTCTTGAAAAACCTGAACTTAACGAAAGCAAAGATAGCAGCAAGAAGCAGAAACATAACTCCAAGAGGGATCAAAACTGACAGAAGAACCTTGGAATTATTATCTTCTGTAGGGCTGGAAAAGAAATTGAAATGACACAATAGTGATTTTAAAATGGTAGCTCCAAATGCCAATACTTTTCAGAAAGAGAATTCACAACCCAAATTTAGAATAAAGAACTAGACATTATCCCCTACCCTTCATAGTGATTTTTACCCAAAGGTTCAAGTTCTCAGATTTGGT
>NW_015269340.1:0-393 GCF_001447785.1 Gekko japonicus
GCACACTTAACCACTCCACCAAACTGGAGCAGTAAATTGCTGAAGGCGTAAAAGCAGCCAACCGTAACACTTAATTTGTAGAAGGCATCTTGGAACCCACGAGGAAGTCACAGATTGGTCAGCACAACCTTTGTCTTTCACAAATTGATAGAATTACTAAACACATAGAAGAAAAACTCTTGTCATGAACCATCTGCTGTTCTTCCTTTGAGATTGCTACACCTGCATTAAAAATGACTAGGGGATTCAGTCTGGCTGATAAAGGCCAGCGGGTGCGCTTTTTAGTTCATTGACATGCAGCGGAAGTTTGGGCATCATATGATGTCTATAAAGGTATAATGGTGTGCAGAAATTGGAAATTTCCCTTCATTTCCTTAAAACTTGTTTCCACTC
>NW_015269341.1:0-393 GCF_001447785.1 Gekko japonicus
CACTACACCAAACTGGCTCTCAACTGAAACCTATTAAAAATAGCAAGATAAAAAAACCAAGTTCTTTTTTTAATTGACAATTTTTTTTATTGTTCATTCTCAGCCTGCCAGTGTTGATTTTTCTGACCGTGGAAAAGTTTTGGATCTGGGCACAGAAGCCCCAGAGTTTGGAGTGGGAGCAAATCAGATTTCTGGGGTAGGGCTCAATGGTGTATAGCACCTACCTGGGATACAGAAGGTCCCATGATTAATCCTGGGCATCCCCAGCCAAAACGTCCTGGGTGCTGGGAAGGGCCCTGGTCTCCTCGAAAGAATAAGCATCCTAAGAGCAGAGGGACCCATCAGTTGACCCAGCAAAAGGCAGCTGTCACATGCGTGCAGACTGGGCTACCA
>NW_015269342.1:0-393 GCF_001447785.1 Gekko japonicus
TGGCTAGGTCAGGGGGAGAGAGATAGGGAACTAATCGCCTGATCTGGCAAAGATGGAACAATTCCAATCTGGCAATATTTGTGACTTGGGCCATCAAAGATAACAAGGCATCCAATGTCACATCCAGACTCTTCACTCAGATCTGGTATCAACAGCGCCCCATCAAGAGCTAGGAGTTGGATCCCCACTCCCACAGCCCAGGCATAGAACCTTCATCTTCAATAGATTACATTTCAGCCAATTCTGTGTGTACATTTGTCTGAGGCAATTTTATTTGGGGGCTGTAGGAAAGCAGATTAAACAACCACAACACTATTCAGATGAGGATTTTGTGATACTACTTTGAACTAATCACGAATGCACTTGGCAAAAGTAAGAGATGGCGAAGATAAC
>NW_015269343.1:0-393 GCF_001447785.1 Gekko japonicus
CACACTCCCTGAGCGTTCATTGTAAAGGTCTGGAACGTCCCTCAAGCGGCCAAGCCCTCCCTCGCTCCTCCGCCAGTCTCTGCCGAGTGGTTCTGGGCCCCGGAGGAGCTAGCCGGATATTCACCTGGCCTTGGTGCTGATTTCGCTGTTGTGCAGGTCGCGGAAAGCCCCCTTGGCTTTCTCCCCGATGTCGTCGAAGAAAGTCTGCACTTCCCCCTGGAACCGCTCGAGCTTCTGAGACAAGGTGGGCTCTTCTACCACGGAAACCGAAGCGGAGTCTTGGGAGACGGCAAGAGGAAAGACAAGGAAAACCCATTGAGACATGGACTCTGGGGCTCGGAAATGCCTGTCAGGTTCGGCAGCGAGTAAATCTCCACACACGTTTCCAAGGAA
>NW_015269344.1:0-393 GCF_001447785.1 Gekko japonicus
AGCTAGCAAATAGTTAGGATCATGTTGAGGATGATTTACATGAACATGTATCAGTATGTAGATGCAAACAGGTAACCGTAAACACATCCAGTACAATCAGTTGCCAAACTCTGGGAAGGGTGGCCTGCACAGAAAAAGATTTCTGTGCCTTACAGATGTATTTGGATAGAAGTGGAAGGGTGTTGGGGAGTTGGGTGCCCGATGCTTGCAGCATCTGGGTGCTATATTACGATGAGCGGAGTTAGCTTGCTGCAAGAAGAACCATGGCTCCTTGCTAATCGATATTACAAAATATCAACTACTAATTCTAAAAGTAAAAGAATTTAATTGCCGTGCAAAGGTCCAGCACTAGGTGAATTCCCTGATCCCCCTGACAAAGCCTGCACGGCGAAA
>NW_015269345.1:0-393 GCF_001447785.1 Gekko japonicus
TATCATTAACTAATATATTCAACGTAAGCGATCACCCACTCCAAAAATTCAATAGCTAGCCGGACTTTATCCCCAAATTAATTATACTCATAGCTGTTACCCAGCTCCCCTTTGCTATTTTTTATCAGCTTGCATTCTTATCAGAAAATTAATACAACCGCTTAATACATTTAATATATAACATAGATCTGGTAGGCCCGTATCATCAACTAGTAAATCTAAACCATCACCAACTCCAACTATTAACAAGTTGAGCATCTCTTCTGCTCTCCTATCGAGAGAACTCATAGCTTTATCCCTGTAACCGCCTAAGAACCAACTCTCATAGGAGAACATTTATACAATATATCTATCTCCCTTACACAATTCAACCTTATATTCTAATTCTTTTTT
>NW_015269346.1:0-393 GCF_001447785.1 Gekko japonicus
GGGTTCCTGTTCCTCAGGAGACAACATGGGAAGTGTTTCCACCTTTGCCTAATGCTTGGTCTCTTCTAGTATCCAGATAAGACCATTTGCGATAGGATTTTGATTGGAACAGAACTATTGACTGGGGATGAGTCGGGGTCGTGGAGGATGGCCCTGTTTCCTGGAGGTCAGTTTGATCCCAAGAGCTCTCTGGCCACCACTGGGGGGTGGGCAACTCTATGCGGGGGTGTGGGGGAGGGGAATGGGAATGGGAAATTTGTTAGAAAGTGGTGTTTTTCAGGATCCCAAATAGAATGGGGACCGAAAGAAAGGTTAATTCACCATCTCTTTTCAATCTTCCATTGGTTCATAATGCACGTGTGATCAGGGATAAGAACAGAAAAAGAGCCCTGC
>NW_015269347.1:0-393 GCF_001447785.1 Gekko japonicus
AACCAAGAAACAAACTCCTCAGAAGCACAACAAGGAAAGGCAGAAGACCAAAGCAAACTAGGGATTAATCAGCACAGAACCCCAAACAACAACAAATTCATACCTCTCCCAAACTACCCTGCTTCAGTGACCAAATGACAACCCCTTTACTATGCCCATCCCAGAGGAAAAGGAGGAAAGGCTAGCTAGTCATAATAAATTAATTATCAAAATGAATCAAATCAGTCTGTCAAGAAAAAAAGTCCCACATAGTCCAGGCAGGACTTGTCTGGCCAAACAAGACATCTGTCCTAGGACACAAGGAGCAGTGCAGCACACAAGTGGTCCCAAACGGCCAATGTAACTGACAGCTGGCATTTAAAAGTTTCCTCCTCTCCAAGAAAGACTGTGTGA
>NW_015269348.1:0-393 GCF_001447785.1 Gekko japonicus
AATATCATTGCGTAGCCAGGATCTGCTTCCTCTGCCAACCTTCTGAGTTGTCATGCCCAGGTCTGGTCAACTGGTGGGGGCAGGAGGGGGGAGCAGGCAAGCCGAAGGAAGGCAAAGATTCCCAGGAACACCAGCCACAGGCAACCCGCCACCAGTGCCCCTTTATAGAAACAGGCAAGGACCAGACTCTCACGACCCATCACAGTTCTTATTGGTACTTTAAAACTGAATTAGGGCCACAGTCTACTCCCCTTAGAGCTGCCGTAGGTTAACTTAGCTTCAGCTTGGCTGTTGACGCCTTCCTTGAGTTGCAGGGGCCCTCTTAACCACTACTTTCTAATTTCAACCAAGATTGTAGATCTGTGTCTGGGCTGTACCATTAGATGAGGGGAG
>NW_015269349.1:0-393 GCF_001447785.1 Gekko japonicus
TTTCCGGAAATTTTACATCTCTAGGTGCAACTGCTTTATTCTATGTGCCGGTAACATTCCCAAGCAAAACCCAAATGCAACACACGCTGCTGGCCGTTTTACAAGTCAGGCCCAATGCTGTTCTCAGCCGCAGAGCGTTAAGTTTCCAGCAACAGTGACCTTCCAGATCCAGAGCATGGAGGCACGTCAGTCACAGGCCTGTTACCTTAATTAGAACCAATTAACAGGTTAGCTTCTGAAATACGGGACTGTCTGATGTGAAAAGAGGCCACAGAATTAGTGGCTTTGGCTGCAGCAGCAAGGGCAGGAAATTACATGTTATCACTGCCATCACAAGCCCCCTGGGTTGACGCAGGCCCATCTGAACACAGCCATCTTTCCAACAACCCTGCA
>NW_015269350.1:0-393 GCF_001447785.1 Gekko japonicus
GTTCACTCACTGAAATAAGTAAGATTAAAAAGACTTTTTCCATGGATTGTGTCCTAAAGGCTGTCATAGGTACTGACAGGAAAAATCATATTTAAAGGTGGGGCTTTCCACAGGTTCACTATCATGGTCTCTACAGAAGCTAATCGCAAGATCTTCATTGATTCAGTGACTACATACCTCCGTAAACATGGCTTTGATGGAATTGACCTGGACTTTGAATACCCAGGCTCGAGGGGTAGTCCCCCTGAGGATAAGCACCGGTTTACCCTCCTGATTCAGGTAGGAATCTAATAGGTGATGCGCTCATTTATGTTATTTAAAAGATGTATACTGTGCCTTTCAATGAATTATCCTCAAAGTAATGTCTCTTATATATAATTGCTGAATGGTGGT
>NW_015269351.1:0-393 GCF_001447785.1 Gekko japonicus
AATCTGCCCCACAAGCCACAAAATCCTGGTGACGGGCCTGGGCAGATGCCAAACTGATCCCGTGATGGAGACTCCCAGAGCCTCTGCTGATTCTCCGCCTTCTTGTCCTCATGAGGCACCCAAGAGAGGGAGAAGTCTGACCCGCTTTGGGGTCCCGGCCCACACTTATGAGCGCAACCAGGTTAAATGAAAAACTTTTCCAATCCATGACTGACGCACTTCCAGTTAACTGGGCAAGCAGACCTGAATTTCTAACCCAAGTACACCAAACAAACAAAAACTGGTCACTGCCATCTGCCGCTGGGGATGCTCTAAATTTATGGTTTCCTGCACTGACCAATGGCTGGACTAGAAGGCCTCTAATGATCCCTAGAACACTGGGGTTCTGGAATC
>NW_015269352.1:0-393 GCF_001447785.1 Gekko japonicus
AGCAGAGGACAGCCAATTCCACTGCAGACCTGATAGAAGCCCACCGGGGGCCTGATTCGGCACCCGGGCCTCATGTTTGACACCTCGGGTCTAAACAATATATAGAGAAATTTCTAGCCCACCAATAAAAAAGCCAAAAAGGGAACAACATTCTGGTAGTTCTAATTGTTGCTAGTAATTGATATTGGACTCTAAGCAAGTGTGAGCAAATCTACTCAAAAGTCCTCAAGGCTAGGGCGTCAAATACACACACGCACACACACTAATATATTAGTCTACTAACCCCTACCTAAATCCTGAGAATGTCAGTGTTATGTTAGAAATAGATCCTACTGCTGTGTTTCTGATACAGCTGCAACACCTGAATATTTTCTACTGCTACAGACAGACTAA
>NW_015269353.1:0-393 GCF_001447785.1 Gekko japonicus
GTTTCCCAACACTGCCTTTGGCAAATACCAGAGATTTTGGAGGCAGTGCTTGGGTAGGGCAGAGTTTAAATAGGACGTAAAGACACTTCCAGGTGATCCTCTAAACTGCTTCCCCTAGTCTTGATGGTCTGTATCTGTGAAACTAGAGAGTATGACTATGTGAAGTCCATTTTCCCCAGGTCCTCAATTCCTTGGAAGTAGGAAATTGGGACTGGAGGCTGCTAATGCCCCAGCACACATCTCACATAAATCTCATGCTTGCAGTTGGGATCCTTGTCAGTATGAGATAGGTCTGCAACGGGATCTTCAACTACAATGTTTTATTGTTCCCCAAAGAAGTTAATAGCAACTAGTTATAGGCAAAGGTCATTTCCTGCGGGAGCACACAAGAGC
>NW_015269354.1:0-393 GCF_001447785.1 Gekko japonicus
TTGCTCTTTGCTCCTCCTAGCCTCGCCAAACGGTCTTGACGGCAGCCGGGAGCATCGGACAGGCCAGCGGGGAACTCCTCCGGCAGATTGGAGAGAACGAAACCGATGAACGATTCCAGGTAAGGGGCAGCCGGCTATCGGACGTGCTCCGTCCTGATCAGATGGGAAGCGCGCACAGTCCTGGCTTACGATGACTCGTTTGGAGATCCCCACTTTCCCTCTCTTGCTTTGCCAAATGCCTTCTTGTTGTGTTGGTTCCGGAACAGCTGGGCTGGATTTGCTTTGAAGGTTTGATTTGTGTTGCTTTGCCGGGGGGCTGCGTTTGGATCCAGAACAAACGTTGCCTCTCCGTTCGGCAAACCTGAGAAGCTGGAGGGCCAGTTTGGTGTGGTG
>NW_015269355.1:0-393 GCF_001447785.1 Gekko japonicus
GCAAGGGAACCTTTACCTTTTTATGGGGGGCGAGCGCCAGCCGGGTGTCGCGGTGGGAGTGCGGAGGGCAGGATCCAGAAGACCCGCTTTGAATCCCCACTCCACCCTGGAAGCTGCCAGGGTGCCCTTGGGCCAGCCACAGACTCTCCACCTCACCTTCCTCGCAGGGTTGCTGTGCGGGTAAGAGGGAGGAGAGGAGAAGGATGGCAGCCACTTTGGGTCCCCCGGGGAGGAGAAAGGTGGGGAATAAAGGAAGGAAGTAAAGAGTCATAATCTCCAGACTGCCGAGATCTGCTCCCCTGGAAACATGGCTGCTTTCGGAAAGTAGACCCTAGGGCATTATACCCTGCTGCTGCCTCGCCCCACCCTCCCGGGGCTCCACCCCCAAATCTC
>NW_015269356.1:0-393 GCF_001447785.1 Gekko japonicus
CCCCCCCCCTTCCCATAATCGAGCTTTATATTCTTCCCCAAGGAAATGGGGTAGAGGCTGGAGATGGGGAGGGGGGGACATAGACAATAACAATTTGAATTGCCTTTCTGCTTCACTTACAACACCCCAACCCCCCGGAATACGAACCAAAGGGGAGTTTTTATCAAGCATATTAAGCAGCATCTTCAATTAGCCAAGCCGAAAGCTAGATTATGCAGACACGGACCAAATTCCATTAAGAGAGATTTCCCAAGAACCTCCAAACGATCCCAACCAAATCGAATCTATCGCACAATCAATGATGCAGAAAAAGGGAAGACCAAAGCACCTCACACTAATTTGAGGCCAGCAAAGAAAAAGAAAAAAAAGATGATCCAATAGAGTTAGCTTCCA
>NW_015269357.1:0-393 GCF_001447785.1 Gekko japonicus
TTGATTTGGTGCGTAAATGTTTACAATTAGATATTCTATCCCTTGTCTATTTATAATAATGGCCACTATTCTGCCATCCTTTGCTGTATAAATCAATTATGGGTGAAGATATTCCTTAACGTATATAGCTACCCCTCTCTTTTTCCCCCATCTAAGGCTACAAAAACTTTACCTAATTTTCTGTTTTGGAAATATTTTATTTCATCGTTCTTAATATGTGTTTCTTGTAAGCATATTATATCTGTTTGAGATTTATAGATTTGGTGGAAGGTTTTTCTTATTTTTTGTGGACTGTTCAAACCATTCACATTTATAGAGATGATTTGAAATTTTTTACTTCTCTCCATTTTTATTTTTATTATCCCTGGCTTTGTGTCTGGTCATTATGTGTTA
>NW_015269358.1:0-393 GCF_001447785.1 Gekko japonicus
TGATTAAAACTAACCCGTCACCACCCCTTAAATGACAAGCATCGTGGAGAAACACACATAGCAATGCACAAGCCATGGGATGCGAAAGCCCCTAGTCAAATCTTTACTTCTGCCACGTACTCACTAGGCACCCCGACGTGCTTGAACAACGGTCGCCGATTTCAAAGCTACCGAATGCTGTTCAATACATTTTTACTTTTTATTTAAAAGTAATCATGCTCCTGCCTTTCACCTGAGCATCTCAGGGTCCAAAGCATGCAACATTAATAGAAAAACTGTTTGGTATAAAATACTGTACAAAAATATTGGAAACCAAAGCTTTTTTAAAAAAAAAACACACACTTCCACCAGGTTTGGGTTCCTCTCCCCGCAAAATCTCTCCGGAATAACTCC
>NW_015269359.1:0-393 GCF_001447785.1 Gekko japonicus
CCATCCCCCGCCAATTGCCAGGAGGGACCAGGCAACCCTATTCTGGAGTGGTCCTGGGATTTCAGCTGCCTTCTCATTAGAGGCTTTGTCAGTTTGCCTAGTGGGGAGAAGTCAGTGCCTAGCTCAGTAGCTTCACCAAACTGTTTTGTACCTTCCTGGATAGCTGATGGGAGATCATGAATGTTGTCAGTTTTGCCACAAACAGGTTTGATGGGCAAACTTACCATGTTCAACAGCCATGATGACGCATAAGCCAAACCTTGGATTGCCTTGCTGCCATCTGACTTGAACACCTGCAGAGTAGCTGTACTGATTCTCATTTCTTTCTGCCCTCCTAGCTGTTTTCGCATTTGCACAGTAAGTGGCATTGATTGTCTCTCAGGGTAATGGATG
>NW_015269360.1:0-393 GCF_001447785.1 Gekko japonicus
GGGGGGGGACTGTAGCAGACCCGGCCACTAAGGCAGGGAGGTATGTGGAGACTGGTAAGGTTTGCAGCAATGGTCAGGGATAGATAGGAGCTTTGGTGGCCCTAGCATTGGCAGCAGCAATGGGGGGAAAGCTGTGGCAGCCTGGTGTCAAAGCCAGAAGCCATGCTGGGCCTGCCAGCATTGTCAGCAATGGTGGGAGTGCGAGCCATGGTGGCCCTGGGGATTATAGCAGCAATGGGGGAGAAGAAGAATCTGCAGTGGGCGTGGCAGTGAGGCTGGGAAGTGTGCTGGGCCCATTGCTGATGTTGGGGGGGGGGTTTGCCAGAAACCACGATGGCCACAGAAATGGTGGTGGAAAATCAAAGGGAGAAGAATTTGTGGTGGGCCTGGCAG
>NW_015269361.1:0-393 GCF_001447785.1 Gekko japonicus
CTTTGTTGAAATCTGTCAGGGACCTGTCTTTTTTGCATATTCTACCTGGAAGGAGGAGGAGGAGCAATATAATCAGAATTTTTGACATCCCTGTATCTATATCTAAAATGACTGATCCTTGTGTCAGTTCACCCACAGACACAGTAAGGTTCTCTGTGTGCTTGCAGACCCCCCACAGGGTACAAAAATGACTTTTGTAAATTAACCCCCACCCACCCAAAGACAAATACCAAAGACCTGATGAGGAGGACTGGATAGGATGTGATTTCCAAATGGTTCCCTCTTCCTGCAACTTCTCCACAGCCCCCGCGTCATGGCTGGTGTCCTGAGTGCCTCATTGACCAATGACAGCTGCTGGTGAGCCTCATCACTCAGCCTTAATCTAGGCTCACT
>NW_015269362.1:0-393 GCF_001447785.1 Gekko japonicus
GTTTATAAGTTTCCCTTTAAAAAAGATGCCCAAACAAATAAAATAATGGGGGTGCCCATTAAGATCCACCTTAAATTGTGATAGGACCCAATGGGAAGGCTAATCTTGTAGGAGATCATTATCTGGATAAAACTCTTCAATGAGCTTCTGTTGCAAAGAAAGGCTAATAGTATGTTGCTTTGTACTTATCAAAGGTACATGTGGGAGGGAATGGCTGTTAGATCAGAATGCCAGGTAGATGCCTGCAGTTTAAAGAAGGAGACAAAAAGAATCACACAGTACTAAAAAGAATGCAGCTATAAGATTAAGAAAAAGTTGCAAAGCATGGCAAGAAAGTTATCTTGTCGATAATTAGCCAAAAATGTTAAGGCTGCGGCTAGGGTTGCCAGCTCC
>NW_015269363.1:0-393 GCF_001447785.1 Gekko japonicus
ATCTTGCAAGAGACTAACATCACTACCCCTAGGGAGAGAAGTGCAGCACAAAGAGCGTGGACTTGGGGACCGTCTATCTGGTCCCTAGCAGAGGAAGGAGTAGGAGGGGTGGCGGTCCTGAGCAAACCGAGGAAAGGTCTCCGTATCGTGCGGACGATAGAAGCCGTTCCAGGGTTTTTGTTGATTCTCGATTTTGATCTTCAGTTGAAAGAGAAGGATGCTATTATTAAATATAGGCTATGTGCTATTTATGCCCCAGTGGACAAACGACGGCGGTTAGCTCTTTGGCAGTCTCTTCGCGACTATGTAAACACCACTAGGGAACTCTTGATCGCGGGAGATTTTAATGTAAGATCGGAGATGACGGACAGGAGAACGCTGAGGGGTGGGGGG
>NW_015269364.1:0-393 GCF_001447785.1 Gekko japonicus
CTAAAATGTCATATCAAAAGGAGCAGACAGTAGAAAGTAATCTCCTTTTCAAGGGACATGAAGGGCTGAGTGACCTTGCAGGGCAGGGGAGGGGTTCTCCCAAGGTAGATGATAATTTCTCTGGACGCAGAGAAGAAGCTCTCTTGTTCTATGGCTTCTGACCAAGGAGACACAAGCCTTGCAACACTAAGATGTTTACCCAGGGATTCCATCTTGTCCGCATGGCAAAGCACAATGAGGGAGAATCCCATCATTCTGAATTCTAAGCTATTGCAAATAAAACTATCCTGTCCTATTTAAACATTGTTCAGGATAAGTACATCTGTAGAACAGGGGAAGGGTGTTTTTACTTCATGTTTTCATCTATTCAGCCTGAATGCTTGAATGGGACAA
>NW_015269365.1:0-393 GCF_001447785.1 Gekko japonicus
ACAACAGAATGCTCGTGCTTAAGGAGAGCCAGGAAGGGCTTTGAGAGACAATCCAGGAGAGACCCAAATTTATTTCACGGCAGGGGCGGATTGGCTCTTTAATTGGAGGGGAAATTTCCCAGTGGGCTGTTGCCCTGGAATATTGCTGGTGACCCACAGCAAAATGAATCTCAGGAGTGCTGGAATGGCTGCAGGGGAGGGCTTGGCCTGGAGCTGTCCAGCGGCAACGGAAATTGACTTAACGGGACGTTCTTCCTGCTCCAGATCTTATGGCCGCTGGACAGCTCCAAGCCAGGTTTAATGGCCCAATCCTCCCTGGTGTCATGGGCCAAATCCAAAGGGTCCTGAGAGCGCCACCCTCTGGGGTCAGGTTTTGTGGCCTTCAGTATGTGT
>NW_015269366.1:0-393 GCF_001447785.1 Gekko japonicus
GTGAGGTGAATTGAGGAAATGAAAATTTTAACACAGTCAGCACACTGAATAAGTTGTGTTCTTTGTTTGATGTCATAAGAGTGGTTGCCACTGTAACCAGTGAGCTATTTGCTCACGTAAATGAAGAAGTAAAAAGACAGTTTTTGAAAGAACGTGCCAGATAGTCTTTTGTTTTTACTGTTAGTACATTTTCAAATCTATCTCTGCAATCATGACAAGAAACTTTTATTAAACTTTTAAAAAGCGTGCTGGAATGCCCCAATTATACCCCGGGGTTGTATAGTCCTTTCTTGAGAACTGCATATTGGTCATCCCTTTCCAACAGTTGCTGTGATGTCACTTAATAAACTGGTTTAAATAGTTGGGAGTTAGGGCTGCCAAGCCGCGGCGGGG
>NW_015269367.1:0-393 GCF_001447785.1 Gekko japonicus
TCGTATCGTACAAGTTAACTCTTCGGAATCAGCACTTTGGTGGAATTCTCAAACTCAGCTCTGCCACCATGAGAGTAAGAATATCTGTTAGCAGTCTAAAGATCCAGTAGGCTCAGGATGTGATGCACCAATTCTAAACTTGCTATGCGGCATGTTGGAAGTGCACCTGGCATCTGTGCAAGTGGGTGGATGAGCATGCAAATGTGAGAAGGATATGCGGGAAATGACTGGCAGTAGAGCTTTTGCCAAGGCGAGCTATGAAAATGTATTCTTTTACTGAATGTAATCTGACTGTGATGTACAGTGTAGCTGGTATTTGCTGGGGAATATATATGGCCAGTAATGTAAAGAATGTTCAAAATGAAGCATCTGTTGAAAGGATTTCCCCCCCCC
>NW_015269368.1:0-393 GCF_001447785.1 Gekko japonicus
ATTCTAGTCTGGGGGCTGTCATTTCAGAATTTGTGGGAGTACAGTCCTCACGTAGTTTACTCAGAAATAAGTCCCATATTGTTCAATGAGGCTTACTAATATGAAAGAGGATTACAGCTCATTTTACTTTCAGGCAAAATTTGTGACCATTCCTTGTTTTATTAGCATCTCTGCAATACTAGAAGCAAGTTCAATTGTCTTAATCTGGAAGTGCAAGTGTTGCCAGCTGTGGGTTGTGAAATTCCTGGAGATTTGGGGGAGGATCCTAGAAACAGTGGGATTTGGGAAGGGGACAGAGTCCATTCTCTAATGCTGTAGAGTCTACCTTCCAAAACAGATGTTTTCTCCAGGGGGGAGTGAACCTTGTTGTCTGGAGATCACTTGTAATTCTGG
>NW_015269369.1:0-393 GCF_001447785.1 Gekko japonicus
TTTTTCAAATAACTGTGCAAGCTCTGTCCCCCAATTCAAGCAACTCAGGTGCAGGCATGTGCGTGATGCTCTGCTGTACGCATGGCGCTGCATACGTGAAGGAGCTCCCTCTTCATGCTCCTCCATGCGCATAAGCATAGATCCCCCTCCCCTCCACAGAAGGGGGCAACCTCTTTCCATCCAGAGCTCCATCCGCGCATCTTTGTCTCAGAAGAAGATTAATGCAATTAGGTTTTCTGGTCTTTTAGAATGTGAATCTTCATTTTTATTTTCACGGATATGTTCATCCATTGTCTTCGTTTTAGAACCGTAAACCTCCTTGAGCTCAAGGGAAAGGGGGGTATAAATATTTTAACAAATGTGGGAACCAGCATGGTGTGGTGGTTAAGAGCG
>NW_015269370.1:0-393 GCF_001447785.1 Gekko japonicus
TCTGTCTGTATTGTGCCCCTCCTGGAGCCGGATTGCTGGCCTGAATGGAACCGTCAGCCGTGTACCAGGCTCATGTTCTCATGTAGCCAGCTGAGATCATCACAGTTTGTAGAATCCCATACATTGTTTAAAACTCATGATTTATTTCTCTAAGTGTACAAGGGACACTGAGTTTTGTAGAGCTGCCTAACCGTGAATTGTCATTCTGTGACACAGGAAAGCAGGCACCTGTTCTCATTCGTACTTGTATATTACGTGATCTAGGCACTCCTCATATAAACCTGGGGCTGCCTAGTGCATTTTCCCACTGCTCTGCTAGACTGGGCATCAAGGCAATTCATGTGGAGTGACTGGCTTATACAGTGCCTAAGAACTGATCTCCATATTGTGCAG
>NW_015269371.1:0-393 GCF_001447785.1 Gekko japonicus
TTTCTGCCACCACAAAATCACCAGGTAGGCAGTCTCACTCCTGCACCAGCACTCTCCCCCATCTGGGCAAGATCACAGGGCGCCCCGACTGTATCAGACATTTATCCCAACCTTCCTCCAAGGAGCTGTAGACATATGCCTGCTTCTCCACTGTGAGCAGCTGGCTGAAAATCACCTCCACGTGAGCCTTTCAAAGGCTGCATGGAGTTTTGAACCCGGGTCTCCATAATTTTCGCCTGGTAAACTGCTAACCAATAAACCACACTGAGTTACCAATATACCCCCTGTTGGAGGAAGACTCCATCTTTAATGGAGGGAGATCCAAACCATGCTGTATGGAAACTCGACTTTGGAAGTGTGATGACACTGACATCATCACACACAAAATCATGA
>NW_015269372.1:0-393 GCF_001447785.1 Gekko japonicus
ATCAGGATTCAGTTTCAGCTGGTCGAACCCGAACCACTCAACCACAACGGCAAGGTATTGACTCAGATCCCTACAGCATCAGTAGGCAATTTGGATAAAGGGATATAGAGCAGACAGTCTACTCGAAATCCATGAATGATTCTCCTAAGGGCTTTACGTATAGACTAAATAGCATGGACTAAACAGATGGAGCCCTGAGGAACCCCCGTGAGACCGGGTCCGTACTGATTAAAGGTAGTGTCTGACAGCAACCCTCTGGGACTTGCCCATTAGGAACAACCGAAACCAATCCAAGGCAGAATCCCTTTTGTCCCCACTTCTACCTCCAGACGACTCAATAAGATTGCATGGTCCACGATGCTGAATGCTGCTGCTGACAGATTAAGACTAGCA
>NW_015269373.1:0-393 GCF_001447785.1 Gekko japonicus
TTTGACTGTTTTGCAGTCATTAAATAGTAATCAGTTCCTGGTGACGGTCTAACTTTCAGACTGACTTATCCTTTGTGATAAATCAGCAGCAGAGTTCATTCGCCTTTGTAACGCCTCTGGAGTGCATAAGTCATAAAAGTTATTAGTGCTTATCACACTCAGTGATTACATAATTTTATTAAAATGCATTTGGAGGCACAGGAACTTGAGCAAGCAATTAATTAAGTTCAAGAGGTGCCAGAGTTAAATTATTCTGTGTTTGCTTCTACCAGTGGAAGGTGTCCTGTCTATTTTTTTTTACCCTGGTATAATGCAGCTGTATTGTTTTCCCTGCAACGAGTTGTTACGAACTGAGTACATACGTCACTTAATTTTCTTTACAAGATTAATTTT
>NW_015269374.1:0-393 GCF_001447785.1 Gekko japonicus
TGTCGTCTGACTGTGGGCCACTCCACTAACTTATGGTTACATTGGATCCGTCAAACCAGGATTTGAAACAGTGGTTGACTTATTAACCACAGTTACTCATAACAATGTTTTTTATACAAACCTGGCTTAATCCTAGCTTGTTCCCGAGCAACACCTGTACACACTCCGCAGCTACAGAAATACCTGGCCAGAGCAAAGGTGTTGAGACCAGCATTTGTCTCTAGGCAAACAAGGATTTGAGTGATCACCTGCAAGCTGAAGCATCGGTTGCATTCAGACATTGTGGGAATTGCTCTATCCATATGTTACTACTGCAGCCAGTAACAACTGATTCTCCTGTGTAGACCAAGGTAATCCTTTTGCAAATGATTGCTATAGTGTGGCAACAGTGGA
>NW_015269375.1:0-393 GCF_001447785.1 Gekko japonicus
TAATACGCTGTTCAGTGCTGCTTTTGTGGCTGTTTTTATGCTTCTGGCTTGCTTTAATATTGATACATGCTATGCTTTTTCTCTGTGGTTCTTATTGCATTAGTTTTACCTTTTAGAGACACATCAGGTAGGTCTCTGGACCTACTTGAGGTCTCTGGAGAAGCAAAGATTACTGCAAAATGCTTGCCGTCACGGAGCTAGACCCAGATCTCCTTGTCTGTTTCTGCAGGGTATCCGGAGGAGAACTTTTTGATTTCCTGGCCCAGAAAGAGTCGTTGAGTGAGGAGGAAGCCACACAGTTTATCAAGCAGATCCTGGAGGGGGTCAGTTACCTGCACACCAAGAAAATTGCCCACTTTGACTTAAAGGTAAGTGGGGACTGAGCATCTGTCA
>NW_015269376.1:0-393 GCF_001447785.1 Gekko japonicus
CGTCCTTTCACAACACAGAGATGTCAAAATGTGAATTTCCACACGCCCATTTGAGACGGGAGAATCTGAGTGAAGTGGTGGCAAATCCAACTCTGATCACATCTGTTGTGTTTCAGAACACAAGAGATCTGTGCTCAGAGTTCAAATTAACACACTGCCTGAGACGGAGGTGTGCAAACACTTAAAAAGCTAATATTTCTCCCCAGACTTGAAAATTAGCTTAGAACGGAAAGATTCAGGTGATCAAACGTTGAAATCCATCTTCTGAATTGTATAAATTAAAGTACAGATTTACTATCATGCTTTCATATGCAAATTTACGAGGTAGGGGATGTTTTACTCTAAATCCTCTCCACCTTAAGCCACAATTTGTTTTGGGAGATCCCGGATGCG
>NW_015269377.1:0-393 GCF_001447785.1 Gekko japonicus
GCAGAACTGTCAGTGAGGGAGGTTTAATAGTTTTACTATCATTTGATAAATTCAACTGGAGCCCATATAAGAGTTTTGTGCCTTCATTTTTTGGGTGTGGGAATCACAAGAAGATGGCTTTACTTAAATGAAAAATTAATCTTAATTTTCGATGTATTTTGGTGTTCCTGTTGATGCCCTAGTTGACCCCTGGGTGGTTGAAATGATTACTCCTGGGGGTGCTAGAGCCCAGATAGTCCTTTGGTTTCCCAGGGAGTTGTGGGCAATGAAAAGACAAGGGAGACAAAGAGAATGACAGTGGAGGAAGACTCAAAATCAGGGCCGGCCCGTCATAGAAAATTTTTAGGCAGCAGCGTGGAGTGGTCCCTTAAGAGGGGGTGCCCCACTGGCCTG
>NW_015269378.1:0-393 GCF_001447785.1 Gekko japonicus
GTCTCGTTATTCCGACTGGGGGGGCAACACAATTTACAGCTGAGCTAGTCCTCCCTTCCCCCATCAGTACAAGTATCCCAAAGATATCCCTGCTGGAACTTAAGCTAGCATCCATTGGCCTGGATCCCAACTGTAATTTCCATGGGTGGAAGGATTTCTATCTGTGGAAGTGCAACTCCACTGCCTCCCCACTCATGCTGCTATCCACAATGCTCCCTGGAATGCTGCTGCTGGGGGAGATTGGTAAGGGAATTAGAAGTCACTGGCCGGGCAAAATTAGCAAAAATTGTAAATCCAGATGCATGGAAATTTTAGCTGGGGTCTAACCTGCTGTATGTTGTGTTACAGCCAGGTTTCATGAAATAGTCAATAGTAAACAGAGGTGTGCATTTA
>NW_015269379.1:0-393 GCF_001447785.1 Gekko japonicus
GTTTGGCTCAAAGACCAAGCATGAATGCAGGCCAGATGTGAGAACGGGACAGAAGGACATGCCACTGTGCAGGATGCTGTTGGAAGCACCACAAATGCTAACAGCTATTTGTAGGCAAGACTGGAAACTCATTGCCCCGCAGGGACACTGTTTCCCCAGTCGAGTGTCGCTGCTAAGGGTCAAGTTCCACAAGACAGAAGCCCAGTTCACAAGTTACAGTGAATGAACATACAAACATACAATCCAGGTACTATGCACACTTGATTGTTCTTTGTATCTATGTTGAGTAATTCTGATCTTGGGAAGGAATGCAGCATGGTATAGCTCAGCATGGTATTATCAGCTCTTGGAAGCTAAGCAGGCTCCGTACTTGGATGGGAAACCACCAAGGAA
>NW_015269380.1:0-393 GCF_001447785.1 Gekko japonicus
TAGCGTCACGCCAGATTGATTTTTTAGAAACACACACGTTGCACTTTACCCGTTCTGCTTGTTTTTTTCCTGGTAAAAAAGTCACTCCTGGCAGCCGGCCGGCGGGAAGGGAAGAGAAGAGGCCGAGTGACCGGCAGCCGCTGCCTCTGGGCTGAACAATCCTGCAGCTGTGGAGCCAGTGGGGGGGAAGAGGAGGGGGGAATCAGACATATTCTGCTTTCAAGTGACTTCTGTTTGTTTTTTAAGTGGTTGCCTTAATGGAAATGGGGCTGAGGGGAGGGAAAGCCGGCCTCTGCTGTTGGCAAAGCTATGGAGAAGAGCCAGCCCTAACAGCCCCCTCCCCCAAGGGGGAACCGCTCCATGAGGTCATGTCCTCAAAGGCTGAGCCTCTCC
>NW_015269381.1:0-393 GCF_001447785.1 Gekko japonicus
AGCCTCCACACAGGACTTGCCTGTCAAGGAACCCCATACTCTTTGCAAGGGATTCTTGGTATGCTTCCTGGTGCGCACTTGGGTCATTGGGCAGGACTCTAGGGCCTCACAGTTACTCCGTTTGGATAGAGGGAGAATACAGGCTAGACCAGTGATCTCCAACCATTGGTTCAGGATTCTCAGGTGAGTTGTGGAGTCCCCCCTGCTGGATCACATGTCCCTAAAGGGCCATCAGGTTTGGGGTTTTTTTGCTGTTTTGGGGAAGGACCGGCTGCTAGTGCTCATACATAGAAAGCAAGCTTGGCATGCCTCCTGCCTTTCCTTATATGCAGACACTGATAGGAGCAGCAAGGAGTTGAGGTGAGGTCATTCATTGGAGATTCCCTTTTAGCG
>NW_015269382.1:0-393 GCF_001447785.1 Gekko japonicus
GGGACTCCTCGGTTGCCCCCCTCCCCGAGTCACTTACGTGCACTGGGGGCCCCCTCCCGAGACGTGGCAGGCACCGTGGTGGCAGTCGATGGCACGGGGGCTCTCGCTGCTGCAGTCGGTGACACAGCGCAGGGCGCCCTCTACCACGAGGGGGTAGTAGAAGGGGGCGAACTCTGGAAACTGAGTCTCGACCATCTTTTTGCAAGCATCTGCAGAGGGGAAAAACGATCGCCACCCTGTGACGCTTTGGGAGGAGGTGCAGGGAAGACACCAGCAGGTCCCCCTTGCAGGCGGTGGGTCACTAAAACAGCTCTACTCCGCCTTTCCTATCGGGGCAGCGTGGAAGATAGACACTCTGCCCTGGGCCTGAGGACGGCCGCTGTCCCAAGGAGA
>NW_015269383.1:0-393 GCF_001447785.1 Gekko japonicus
GCAGGCATCTGTTTCTAAGAGAGTCTGCAGGTATTCTCCTTTACATTTGCATTCTGTGGGTAAAGGCCAATTCTCCTTGTATGGGTGGGCCAGGAAGGCTGGTAGGAGGCAGGAGATCAGCCCGGGTCTGCCCGGCAATGCCCTGATCGTGTGCCAGGATCCAGCCTCTGTTCTTAAAAACCATCCCTTGACCCTGGTCGTTTTTTAAAAATTCAAGAGAGGCAAGGGGAGCACAAAGCATTTTGTGTGGATCTACAGGGCACCTCATCACCTCTGCTGGTGGGAAGTGCTGTCAAGTCGCAGCCGGGTTTTGGAGGCAAAAGATGGAGAGGCGGTTTGCCATTGACTGCCTCTGGTCCGCTCCCCTTTCTTTGTCATCAAACCACAGCTGAC
>NW_015269384.1:0-393 GCF_001447785.1 Gekko japonicus
GTTTACTGAGAAATGACTCCAGATGTCTCAAAGTAAGCGAGCCAGGCTACATGCTGCAAAAGAAGGAGGCAAACCCTCACGGTTTCTAGCCAATCTAACCTGATGGCAAAGCCCTTCTGAGCGTGAGCAAAAACCTAGTTTTTGAGAATCGTCCTAACTCAGAGGGAAGCTGATGAGTCAGGATCGTTCCCAGAATCAAGGCACTCGGTTTGTGTCTCCTTTCAAGGAAAGGGAAGACTGCTTCTGAGCATGTGCAGATAGCATTTCCTTCACTCCCGAGTCTCCTTACAGCTTTGACAATAGGAGGGAGGAGATGGCACTACAAAGCTGGATGTGGTGTACTGGTTAGACTGCTGGACTGGGTCTGGGAGACCCAGGCTGAAATCCTCACTC
>NW_015269385.1:0-393 GCF_001447785.1 Gekko japonicus
GCCAACTCCTGGAGGTTGGCAACCCTAGTCGCACCTCTTTAAAACATGACCAGTAAAATCTGACAATCTGCCTTTTGCCATGTATATTGATGGAGCTGTATAATTAGTAACATCCTGATTAAAAAATCTCTGCTAATCTCAGTGTATTAAAAATCCTTCTATGAAACAAATGGATATTTCTCCTACGGCATTTGCGATCATACCCTTAGACACTGAATAATTTCATTTCTTTTGAGAATATGATTTTCCAGCATGTGCTGCTATTATTATGGCTATGAGTAGGCCCAATCCAGCCAATTCTGATATCTCCAGTTCTTCTGGTTTGAATGCAAGATGTAAACATATGCTTCTGTCTCTCCCATAGGATGGAGGTCCTATGCCTGAATCGGAGTG
>NW_015269386.1:0-392 GCF_001447785.1 Gekko japonicus
AAGCAGAGAACAAAAGCCTTCACTTACAATCATGCAGAAGTGTTAGGACAGCAGAAGGGCCACCTTCATAGGTTTAGCTTCCATATCAGAAGGAAACAATTGCATGTTTTGAAAGCTGTGTGCACAAAGAGGTCAGGAAAGCCACAGCGATTTATTGTCCTTCACTACTTGCACAGGTCCTTAAAAACACAAGTTTCTGTCCTGTCAGTGAAGTGGCTCATACTTAAAAGGTAAGAGTGTTCATTCAACTTTTTCTTTAGACAACAGTCAGTCCAATTTAGAATCATCACCCCACCTCTTTCATAATCCAGATGACTACAGGACTCATTGATTGCAGAAGCCTAAGCAGATAAACAGGAACCCAAAATTGTAGGAAAGAGCATACTTTCACT
>NW_015269387.1:0-393 GCF_001447785.1 Gekko japonicus
ATCTCGAGGTGACCGTCGCATGGATCATATTTTATATTTGGCCGTTCGATCTAGATTTCACTGGATGTTGTTTTCTGATAAGCTTTACGACAGCTTCTTCCGTGCCCTTATCGTTCGCTCCTTGTTCTGTGACAACCGGATTATGCAACAGCGGTTGCGTCTCCTCACCCCAGTCTTCATGACCTCCCTCCCCTTTCTCCAGTTTTTAGATCGTAATCTTGTGAGGCGATTCTGTCATCTCATTGTCGGGCTATAAAGCGCAACCGCATGTTGATGACACCGTAGTACTAATTAGCGATGTCGTCTCAGTGATTTCTCCCCTCTCATATGGTTGAGTCATCACAGACAGAATTGGCCTGACTGCTTCATGGGTTTAGAAGTCGAATTCTTGGA
>NW_015269388.1:0-392 GCF_001447785.1 Gekko japonicus
AAAGTAGAAGATTTATGGGAAAGATCTTTACTTGACACTATGTAGAGCTCCTGCCAGAGTAGAAAATACTGATCTGGATAGGCCACTGTCTGGCTCCCTGCAAGGCCATTTCATGTGTCCACTATCAGCCTGTTTAGCAAGAAACAGTGAATCTGGTTTTATGTAATGGCTCATTGCTATATCTGTGCTTGACACAAAGCTGATGAAACCTCCTAACAGAGCTTTGCAGAAGGTACAGAATAAGTGTCAACAATGTAAGTCCTTTTTAATAGATTACTTCCCTGATGTGTTTCTGCTTTCATCAATTTCAGAAGTCAGAAGCAAGACTTGTTTGCAGAGGCTGTTTGACCTAATCAGACATTTTTATTAAATTTATTTTTGGTTGCATGTGA
>NW_015269389.1:0-392 GCF_001447785.1 Gekko japonicus
GTTTGGAGAGCTCGTTCAGATGTGCTCAGTGAGACACTTGATTTCTATTTCTTCTGACCCACCCCAATCACCCCCCCCAAAAAAAATACACACACACACAATATACCAACCTGCTTTACACAGACTTAGTTATGTAATTCTCTGGATTGTGGCCAACAGCAGGATCTTCTTGATGGCGAAGGATTAAATAAACATTAACTGAATGTATAGAATTGATTTTCAACAACAGTCAGTATAACGCTGATATGCCTTAAGGGAGATATTGTCCACGTTAGGCTCTTAAACATAAATCTGTATATAAGTATGAGCACAACCATCCATCTTTCTTGTATTTTTTTCCGATGGAAAGTCCAAGATCCAGTTGTCAGATGGATGGGCACTATTTCCATACA
>NW_015269390.1:0-392 GCF_001447785.1 Gekko japonicus
CACCAGCATCACTGCAAGATGTCAGACGGAATGCCGTTTCCAGGGATCATTAGATCTGCCAAGTTATCTTTATACTCACTGTCTTCCAACAGGTCTGTGATATTCAGCTCCAGAGAAGGAAAAATTTTGTTGAACATTTTGAAGTCTTTTCCGAACCGAGGCATCTGAATGATCAGACACGAGGGGGCCTAAGAACGAGGCAGAGAGGGGAAAATGTCTTAATTAAGTTACGGATCCATTAGCAGCTTCACCTGCAGCTGGCTCCAGCCTATGGTGTTAAGCCACGGGAGGTCTTTTTCAAAAGACACTTCAGACACAAAACAGCAGCCTTGCCAGATCGGAACCACAGGAACACAACAGGTTATTTCATACGCACAGGCAAGATGGACAGA
>NW_015269391.1:0-392 GCF_001447785.1 Gekko japonicus
TTCCTGCCCAAAAATAGCCCTGTCCTTATATTGGCTCGCCAGTGTATCGGAGAGCGTTCGTGCCATTCTGCATGTCCACAAGGGGCAAAAAGGAACGAGTGAGGGTGCGCCTCAGGGGGCATACCTGGTGGTATAAACAGAGGTGCATTTCTCATCGGCCCACCCGCAGTAGGGATCTCTCGACAGGACGCAGCTCTCACAGTTGTCCTTATAAACCTCACACGTGGCCGTCGGCAGCTCCACCACCTCGTTCTCCGAAGCCACGAGCAGCATGTTCTGGAGGAAAACCAAAGAGGGACCGCGTACAGCAAACACTTCCAAGCGTGGCCCAGGAGACCATCTGTGTCAACGCTCGAAGGACATTAGAAAACCCAGGGGTCATTTCGTAGAAA
>NW_015269392.1:0-392 GCF_001447785.1 Gekko japonicus
CCCGTTCAGGAGGCAGTCCTGTTTTAAGGGCTGCGTGGAGCATTCAGGTGACAACTCTTCTTTTTAATGACCCCGGCTTCAGACGGCGTCTTTTTTTAAAGTTTCCACCTGCCAACTCTACAGTGCCAACAGACATATTCACCCTTTTAATTAAATCAGTGCTTCTATTCTCCTGGGAATAATGATGAAGGAAAGAACTCTATAGAGTTTTAAGAGGCGCGGGAAGGGTGAGTTAGCATGGGTTCAAAGACACATGTCATGGGAAACTGGGAGGCAAGATCTTTAGATTAGGATCTGTACGCACAGGATTGATGCGGTTCCCGAGAGAGCTACTAGATCCACCTGCTCTGGGGGGTACAGGGCACCCATGTTCCCTCTGAGCTGTGGAGTCT
>NW_015269393.1:0-392 GCF_001447785.1 Gekko japonicus
GCCTCCCAGGGCTGGGCCCTCGGTACTCACCAGGAAGACGGCAATGGCCCCACCTGTGAAGAAGCCCGCCAGCACGTCGGCCCAGTGGTTCCGGTACTCAGCCACACGCACCACCCCTACAAGGAAGGCCGGGCACAGAAGGGCCAGGCACAGGGAGGGCTTGGCCAAGCGGGAGCCCTTCAGCTGCAGCACGAGCGTCACGTACATCTGCCGGGGGAGGAACAAGAGTGACGCAAGTCATTCCTCCGGCCAGCAGGGGAAACGGGGCCTGTCGCCAACCACCCCCTGCGTGGCCCACGGACCCTCTCGCTGACTGCAGTCCCTGCCTGGGTCGAGGAATGGGTCGGAGGCTGGGGGGGCAGAAGTGTTCTTACCTGCCCCAGCCTGATTCT
>NW_015269394.1:0-392 GCF_001447785.1 Gekko japonicus
AGGTTCTCATGAATGACTTCTCTACCTTAGGAAGAAAAACTCTTAAGCTACTAACTGTGCTTTCCGATAGTGTGTTTTGTATCTTTAGTCTCGGTATAAGGCAGCATCCTGTGGTCAAGGGTTTGTGTTGCTGATGCATACGGAGAGACAGGCAGAGTATTCGTGGTTACAATGTAAAAATCCCCTAGGAGCATCTTCCCACCCCCCTTTCCTTGCCTCTGGCAATCCGCTAGCGCACCAAAGGTGGAGGACCACTAACAGCCCTGTCTGGGCATGACCCTAATCAAAGCCCCCCCCTCCCTATTTTGCAGTTTAAAAAATGCTCTGGAAAAAACATCTTGTCTAGTCTGATCTTGAAGAAGCACAAATCCGTCTCTCTTTAAAAAAAAAAA
>NW_015269395.1:0-392 GCF_001447785.1 Gekko japonicus
TTCTTGTTATTCAACCAGTTTCTAATCCACAAGAGGGCCCATCCTCTTATCCCATGATGGCTATGTTTACTCAGGAGACTTGGGTGAAAGTTTTTTAGAAGTCCAAATACATAATATATACTGGGTCACCTTTTGTTGGTTAACCCTCTCAAAGAACTGAAACAGGTTGATGAGACAGAATGTACCTTTACAGATGCCACATTGCTTCATCCTCCATAGCAGTACTATCTAAGCAGAGCTGCACCCTTCTAAATCCACTGAAGAGAATGGGCTTAGAAGACTGTAATACTGTTTAGGACGCACTGTAGGGCTTGTTCCTCTAGTATATATGTTAAAGCTTATACTTTTAATAACATTTTCCACTGATTTATCCAGAGAACACATTAGGCTAA
>NW_015269396.1:0-392 GCF_001447785.1 Gekko japonicus
AAATGGTCCTAAAACTGTAAAAAAAAAAACACCAACCCCCCCCCAATCCTGTTCCTAACTCCTTCCTCTTTTGCAAAGGTAGAGCAAACCACAGTGTATTAAAATAGTAACAAAGCAATTATCGACGGAACAATAAGAAGCGTGCTTTCTGTCTCCATGCAGGTGTGCCATTAGAAGATGGTTCCTTCAAAGTAAGCTCATAGCGGCTTCCAGCAGCCCCGCTCCTTGCACAGCTGGTCATGCGACCTCTTGCCAAGGCTGAATGTTGTTTTGGGGCACCCTAAATGAAGAGGGTTCCAAAGTGCCCACGATGCTAAAACGGACTGGGTCCCAGTCTGAGTACATAATGTTTCCACTTCCAGCTCTAGAGTGGCCTTTCACACATTGTAAAC
>NW_015269397.1:0-392 GCF_001447785.1 Gekko japonicus
GGTGGAGGAGAGATTCCAGCCAGGATAGTAAAGTTTTTCCCCCCCTCGATGGAAGATCTTTTAGGAGATGAAACATGAATGCAGAAGATTTTAGAAAAGCTGAAAGGGAGGAAGAGAAAACCACTAAGAATGGAAGATCTGGTACATATTTAAGGAAGGGGAGAAAGGAGGAAGGAAATAGGGTAGGAAACAAAGGAAACGTATAAAAGGAGAGGCTGCTACTCTGAAGGGGAAAGGTGTGGCTGGTTTAGGAATAGGTAGTGTAAAAGAATGGAAGCAACCCCCCCCCTCCCCCAGAATCTAGGAACGTGGAAGTGGAAGGTACGGGGAAGAACAGATAGCTAACAGTTTTGATTTAGCAGGTGACAATGGAGCACAGCTGTTCTTCTAAG
>NW_015269398.1:0-392 GCF_001447785.1 Gekko japonicus
AATAAAGTACTTTTCAATCTATTCTTCACAATATTACCACCTACTTTTTATAATCTACTTAATCACATTCACAAAATACATTATCCAAAACGATCTACTTATCGGACTTAATGCCTACCTTACTTTACAATCCCATACTTTGCTGTCTGATAAATCTAATAATCAGCAATAGGCAAGAGAATCACAGACGTGAAATCAGCAAAGCAAAACAAAAACCCGTCATTGCATTTAACGAGATGTATATTGCACAGTATGAGACTTCAAACTATTTTATTAAGCTTAATACCAACATTTCTTAGGTAACAAGAGCAATAACATCATTCCGTGGCTAACAAGAACAACCTTCAGAAGGCTATGATAACGCAACAGCAATTGTGTTATGTGTCCAATAA
>NW_015269399.1:0-392 GCF_001447785.1 Gekko japonicus
TCTGATGTGAAATGATAAACTTTGTACTTGTGCTGAGTATTACCAAGAGACAATGCAATAAGACCTCTGCTGAAGATACTAGGTGCCACAATGATGTCATGCTGCCCTAGCACCTGGGATTTACCTAACCCTTTTGTACTGGTTTTTAGACTAAGTTTGTTCCTTAGTGGCATTTCTCTATAGAGGAAAGATGGTATTGTAAACTGGTCCTTTTGTCTGTATTGACTTTTACCCTGCTTTTACAGGTCTACCTTTTTAGTAACTGAATATAAAAGCAATTCTTTCCATTTAAAAAATGTGACTTGGTAACCAGGACAATTTCAGCAAGGATAACATCTGAAACTTGGGTCCCGGTCACACGATCGGGATACTGCGCCGCTGAAGGGAGGCAA
>NW_015269400.1:0-392 GCF_001447785.1 Gekko japonicus
TTTCTCC
This sequence comes from Gekko japonicus, assembly GCF_001447785.1. NCBI lineage: Eukaryota > Metazoa > Chordata > Lepidosauria > Squamata > Gekkonidae > Gekko > Gekko japonicus. The sequence goes on from NW_015269400.1 coordinate 8, forward strand.
CCCGTGTGGCAGGGGCCATAGAAGCCCAGGGGTTGTTGTGTATACTTGTGAGAAAAACATGATGACACCCTTTTGCTTTGCAACTATATCCTCAGAAAAGAGCAATTTGTACTGGGGAAGAGGTGGGAAGAAAGGGAGTTTCCAACCTTTCCCTTGCCACGTGCTTTCTTCCTAAAATTCCCTCCCCCCAGCTTTTTTTACCGCGAGCAGTGTTACCCCAGTAGGAATATAATCAGTTCAGGGAAGGGAGTTTCAGGGGAGAAATACATGGCAGGGGAAGGGTTAAGCACTTCCTCTCAATTTGCAAAAGAGTAGAAACTTTTTCAGCCTGTCCGTTGGGCTAGGGAAGACCTGGATTCAAGTGGTGATCAGCATTTCCCTGGGC
>NW_015269401.1:0-392 GCF_001447785.1 Gekko japonicus
GAAAGTGGACAAAGCCCCACCCCCAGCAGGGGAATAGCAACCCTAGGCACAATGCCATCGAGTTCACCCTCCGAAGCGTCCATTTTCTCCAAGGAGTATATAGCAGTTCTCAGCAACTCCGATGCTCTGCCTTCCCAATCATATCCCACCCCCCCTCCAATTTCCTGTTTGTCTGGTGGGGACTCTCCAGTGGAAGTAAAAGCAGCAATTTGGACCAGGAAAACAATATGTGGAAGGGCTAAAGATCCCTCAACTCCATAAGTGCTCCTTCTCAATTAGGACCCCTCCAATAACGTGCTATAATTGGCACGCACCAGTTGCCCCCAACTGGCAAAGGTGGTCTTAGTCAATGGGCAACCGGGGCACCTGCCTTGGGCCCCACTCTTGGGGGG
>NW_015269402.1:0-392 GCF_001447785.1 Gekko japonicus
GAAGGCAATTCCCTAAAAGCCTGTGTGAGGAAGTTCAGATGCCACCAACTATCATTAACCTATAACTGAACACAAGGAATATGAAAACAAAAATCCATGTATGTACAAAAATCCATGTATGTACAAAACTATGTGCAACCTTTCCATTTCTCCAAAATTCTTCATCAGGCTGGATGCTAAAAACAAGAACAAAGGGGCGGCTGGGGGGGGGGATGTCTTTCCAACCATGCCCTTTGTTTGCACCCTGTGGGATTCAGTGGGCACAGGGTGTGGCTGGCTAGTATCAGATTATACTCCTAAGCATGCAGGGAAAAAGGAACAACATAATGCGTGCATCCCATTGATTATACAAAAAGCAGCAGTTCTCTTCTGTAAATCATAGAGTTGGAAGG
>NW_015269403.1:0-392 GCF_001447785.1 Gekko japonicus
CCCTGAAACAGTATTATAATAACGAACAAAATGAATGAATGAATAGTTTACCTGCAAGTTAAGAGGCCTAGTTTGAAACCAGTCTGATCCTGGCCGTCGAGCATAACGGGAGTTTTTGATTCTGTAAGGCTGCCAGACTGGCATGTGGAAAACTTTGCGCTAGAAGTATAATGCTTCACACTGAGCGTGGGCTGCTCCTGGCAGACTTCCCCAGAGGATCCCATCTTTAAGACAAATCTGATCAACATGCCACCTGCCATCAGTTAACAGCCTGTTCCTTAAGAAGCTCATGTGGGATGTGACTCTGATTGAATGTGGCACTGAACCACTGGGCAACCAGCCATCTCTCCCCCCCCCCTTTGGGGAAGGGCATTCGTTTTGGCGTTTATTAA
>NW_015269404.1:0-392 GCF_001447785.1 Gekko japonicus
CCTCCCCTCCCCTCAGCCTTGGCTAGTTAATTCTTGCTCCTAAAAATTATATCAGCAGTCTTGAAAGGTACTATGTTTGCCTGTAGTTACTCATATCTAGCTTGCATGACCAGTTGTGCTGTGCATGAAATCTACGCACATCTTGTTTAACATTCTGTTTTACTTGTCTGATTTGTACAGTCAATATTCCAATTTTTTCCCCTATAGAAAAAAATTCTAAAGTTTATGGTCCAAATAAATTGTATTTGCACACTAGACATACACAACAGTATCAACTAGTGGCCCTGGATGGGGAGATGAATTCCTACCTGCACATCAAAAGATACAGCTAGCCAATCTGGATAAACTTTGCTTCCACATCATCTGCATGCAGGTCTCCCTTGCTGCACTGG
>NW_015269405.1:0-392 GCF_001447785.1 Gekko japonicus
ACAAGAGAGTTCTCCAGCTCCATATGGCAGAATTGAGCTTGAGTATAGATACAGTGCCCCAAAGAGCTATAGCGGCAAATCAAAACAAATGGATATGCGAAGTTCTTAAAGTAAAACATATTTAAAACATTGCACACCTTTAGGTGACATACCTTGGAAGCCCAGTACAAAGACTTCTGCAGGGGGCTTTCTAGGGGAATGCAACTGGCGATACAGCTTGGAGTCAGGGGGAAACTGCGGACATGATCCACACGGAATCTTAGAGCAACATTTAGATGAAAACAGTAACAACGGGTAGAGGCACCATTGGATTTATTGCTTGCTGCACAAACATTTAGACTCTGAAGATATTAGGGCTAGTCACGAAAGCAGGAACTCTGATAAAAGGGTTG
>NW_015269406.1:0-392 GCF_001447785.1 Gekko japonicus
TGCTCAGAACCGTAATAATTTATAAAATAAGCGATGAGACAGAACAGAACACGAGGAAGGACTGAAAGTATCGATAGCTGGGTGGAAGGAAACGGAAGAAGCAGTGGAAGCAGCATGAGAACTTTGCGAGATATTTTTTTTTTTAAGGATGGCATTTAGCTTGGCTGTCACAAATTGTGGTTTTAAATTTAGGGGGTTTTGTCTTTTGCTTTGTTTACATTGTAAACCCCCTCAAGTTCCATAAGGATGAAAGGTGGCTAACAAGTATTTTAGATAAATAAATCCACACACAGTGCAGAAGAGGATAGCAAATTAAACTGAAGACTGTAACTTTCCTCACAGGTTTCTTTTGATGAAAGCAGCTGGTGGGAGGTCAAATTATAAGAACCCAA
>NW_015269407.1:0-392 GCF_001447785.1 Gekko japonicus
CCCCGCCGCTTCCTCCCGCCAGGGAGGATTCCGATTGGGCCCTCCCGCGCTGGTCCGTCCCGATTGGGCGGTCCGTGAGATCAATCCGGCCTCCCCCGCCCGCGATTGGGCGCGCGGGCCAACCCCACGCCGTGTTTTCATTGGTCGTTTTCCAGCAGGGGCGGGGGCGGCGCCCGCTGGTTGGCTGGGTTTCTCGGGGAGGAGGCGGGGCGTCGCGCGGAGGGGAGCAAGGTCAGGCGCGAGGAGCCGGCGCAAGGTCAGATGGCGCTGGGGACCCCGGCGTGCGCCGCGGCTACCATCGAGTCGTTTTTCCAGAGCGGCTTCCGGAAACGGTAGCGAAAACGAAACCGCGGGTTGCCCACTTTAGGGAAAATGCTTGTTTTAGCCCCTCC
>NW_015269408.1:0-392 GCF_001447785.1 Gekko japonicus
GGGCCAGATTCAAGGTGTCTAAGGTATCCTTTTCTCACTAGCTCTATACCCCCCAATCCAGAAAACTAAGACCTTATGCAAACTTTGGAAGTACAAAGAAAATATGCTTATTTAAAGTTGGGAAAAGATACATCATGAACATGACCGCTTGCTAAGCTACTCCTGCAGACTCTCTTCTGTGATTTATTTGCTGATATTTATTATATGTATCCCTTGCCATTCTCCTGACAGAGGGCCCAAGGTGGGTACAAAGATTAAGTGCAATACAAAAACAACTATCTCTTACAATCATTAAAACATGTCCTTAAAAGCAATGTGCTGGGAGCCTTTCTTCTTCCCCTGTGAATGCCAAGGAAGACTGGCCATACTTTTGGCTCACCCACTTTTCTCAT
>NW_015269409.1:0-392 GCF_001447785.1 Gekko japonicus
TTTTCCACTATCCCAACTTTTCTTGGGAAGAGCTTGTGAAAATAATCTGGGTCTTCTGTTATGTGAGTGTAGGCCTTCCTTACTCTGAACGCCAATTTGCACTTTAGAAAGGCTTTGAGTCCCCTGTGTCTGCCACAGAACCAGTCAAACAAGACATGTTGTGGGAATTCTGTGCTCAGAGCTTAACTCCTAAGTGTGTATAGTTTTAATTCAGATTGGAACGGCAGCGTGTGCGGAGAGGGATTTTAAGCCTCCCCACAATCCGTTTTCCCAAACAGCGCAGGCTTAAGGCCCATCTTCTCACGTGCCACAGCCCCAGTTTGAATGGGTCCTGCTCACACTTGGGAATTAAGTTACCAGCACAGCACTTCGGAGTATGTTTGGTCAACAGG
>NW_015269410.1:0-392 GCF_001447785.1 Gekko japonicus
TCGAGTCACATGGGGAGTCCCTGTCCAGTTTGCATTCTCTCCAGGAATTATTATTCCTTGGGGAGATATACCGCCTGTGTTACATTTTGAATTGAGATTCTTTTTACATTTCACTTAATATTTTTTAAATCAACATGGTATTTTCTTTGTTTGTTTTTCAGATAAATGCAAATGAAGTAGTAAGGTTTTCAGATTTCCCTCTATCCAGGAAGACACTAAAAGGTAAGTCCAATAAGTTGTCTTGTGGTGGCTATGCCAGTAATGTGTTGGGGCTTTCCTTCCTCAGTCCTGCTCCATGTTGCTGAGCAACAGACTTTTCAGACTGTATTGGATTGGCCTGCAGCCAGGCGGCATTCCCACGTGATGTCATCTGTGGGAGCCACCGCATAGCA
>NW_015269411.1:0-392 GCF_001447785.1 Gekko japonicus
AGCACTTTGAAGCGAATCCGGTATGCTTTGAAGCAAATCCGGTATGCTAGGGCCTGACTTGGGAAATTCTTGGGAGATTTGGGGTGTGTGTGTGTGCTTAGGGAGACTTAGGTTTTGGTGGAGAAAGAGCTCAACAAGTCACCATAATACTTTAAAAAAAAATGAAATGGGATTTTAAACCAATCCTTCCCGAAAAGAGCGTGGAAGGACAGGCAACTTCAAGAAATCTCATCCCTTCTCTCCCTGGAGAATGTACACACCTGGATGGTCAGTGAAGAGTGCCAAGAATTGGATGTTTGGGGGTCTCCTTCCTTATAGAAATGGCTGGGGTGGCTTAGAGGTTAACATGCTGAGCTATAGACCGGAAGGTCGGCAGTTTGGCAGTTTGAGAC
>NW_015269412.1:0-392 GCF_001447785.1 Gekko japonicus
CAGCCAACATTCTGTAAAGTTGACAGTTTATCATTTTCTCTCAACTGACAATGCTAGTGGGTAATTGTGTTTTTGATAGGTACATAGAAATTATTTTGTGTTCCTGCAGGTGATTATGAGGCTGTTTCAGTTCTGATATGGAGTACAGTTGTGGGAATGTTTCATGGTGGCAGCTCACTAGATGGCATACTGGAGGACTTTAATTAAGTAGATTTCCACACTTTTCCTAATCTGAATTGAATTCTTATCAGATTAATCAAATCACAACACAGATTCTGTTTGGTCCATACCAGCACTGGCTTTTGGTTGTACTTTTTTACCACTGTGCTATATGTTTAACTACCTGTTATACAGGCAATGACTTATTGGTGGCTATGTATATCTTATCAGTT
>NW_015269413.1:0-392 GCF_001447785.1 Gekko japonicus
CCAGCATCACATCCACACAGCGATGACTTGGCAATTTATATTTTCAACCCCAATGGCGTAGTGTTTTCTCGCCACGAAGTTGTTAGAAATTTGTTCCAGATTGGAATGTTTTTTTAATTAAAAAAAAGACATCCAAGTGTGCCCCACTCTCATCCAGAATATAGGGCACGGACGGAAATACACAAGGCAATCTGGAACGACCTCATCTAAACCTCTGGCTGAAATCTGGAACAAAGCCGCCTGCCTCGTTGGGAGGCCGCGGTGTAATCAAGTCGTGAAAACCCTGGCTGCGACACAGAAGTTAAAACTTGAGCTCCTCCCCAGAGTCTTGCTCTTTTTCAAGTGCCTCCACAACTCAGCGCTTTTCTTTTGGGATAAAGACCAGGGTCTTT
>NW_015269414.1:0-392 GCF_001447785.1 Gekko japonicus
GACCAATCACACACTCTCAGCCTAACCTAACCTACCTGATAGTGTTATTATGAGGATAAAATGATGTGGGGGAGAATGCTGTAAGCTACTTTGGGTCCCAGTGGGGAGAAACGTGGAGTATAAATAAAATAAACAAACACAGATGTGGTCTTCCCCCGTTTTATGATCAGTGAGCTTCAAAACAGAGTAGGGATTTGAACCTGAGTCACCTCAGTCCTTGTCAACCGCTGCAGCCCACTAGGGGAAATAAAAGAGGGCTACACAAATATATATGCTTTTGGTGACTGCCCAAAAAAGAACCTCAACATTAACTGGGTTGCGTTTACTGTCCAACAATGAAAAACAATGCCCAGAACCACAATGAACTGATTTAAGATTTTCTTGGCATATTT
>NW_015269415.1:0-392 GCF_001447785.1 Gekko japonicus
CTACAATCCTCATTCATTTAATGGATTCCATTCCCTTTCAGTGACAGTCCAGTTACAACAGTAGGATGGATTCTCTGCACTGTAGGTGTATGATGTACAGCAATGTGTGTCACATGGGCTGATTCATGTGGAACATCTCCATGCCACTGCTGACGGTCCCAACAATGTGGGCAATCAATATGGTGAGCCATTTTGTACAGAATGGGGATGCCACTATCAGGAACCTGTTCCTGCCATTTTTATATTATAAGGTCAGCATGATAAATTGGTTTGCTGTTGACTTTGGACTGTCAATGGGCTTCAGGGCATGTTCAAGGCAGACTTTTTTGCTGGTGTTGTGGTATTCCACAGGCATCATTCTGTGGCAAACGAGGTTCAACGTGGGCAAGTGC
>NW_015269416.1:0-392 GCF_001447785.1 Gekko japonicus
CCCCCCCGAAATGACCTCTGTTGCTACCTCCCCTGGCTTGCCCCTTACATTGGGGCCTGATGGCCCAAGCTCTGTCTCTCCTGCCTTATCTCAGGCTGACTGGCTGCTGCCTCTCCCACCTTGCACAAGGCTTGGCTTCTGTTAGAGGGCTGGCTGGCCCAGGTGTGGGTGGGAAGGGAAGCCATTGGCCCACCAGGAGGCTTCCAGATGCTTTCAATGGCAATTTCCCCCCCACACACACAGCCTGTGAGGTAAATTAGGTGAAGAATGTGGAACTGTCCCAAGGTGATCTGGTGAGTTTCCACAACAAAATGGGAATTTGAGGTCTTAATCTAAAACTCTAAGCACTACCGCACACTGGCATTTGTGTGGGGGCTACTGTTGAACAGTAG
>NW_015269417.1:0-392 GCF_001447785.1 Gekko japonicus
CCAAACAGCGCCACAGGGCGAAGCGAGGAGGCGGCTGCGCGCGAGGGACACACGCGACTGGCGATGTTTGTGGCTGCCTGGCGAAAGCGGAGGGAGGACGAATCCCCCGCCTGGAACTCGAGAGAGTTTGGATGCTGCGCGTGGAACTGAGGCGAAGAATGTGCACCAGCCCCAGCCCCACCTCCTCTTCCGCCTCGCGCTGCCGCTGCTCCTCACAAGCCAAGGAGGCTGCTGCTGGAAGAGAAGGGAGTCGGGCTGCCGCCGTTGCTGCTGCTGCTGCTGCTGCTGCCGGGCGCGCTGTGCCTGCGCCGCGGGAGCGAGCCCTGCCGCACCTGGCTTCTTCTTCAGCCGCTGTGGGATGTGCCTCGACCGCCTCCTCCTGAACTCCACGA
>NW_015269418.1:0-392 GCF_001447785.1 Gekko japonicus
CAATTTGCTTTGCCAGTGCATCTGTCACTTGCCCAAGTCAGAGACTCGCCCCAATTGAATGGTGGGAGCTTTGCCAAGAGGCAAGGCCATCGATGGTTGCTCTACCATGAGTAGGAAGGGATGCTGCCACCCTGGCAGGTCCCATGGAAGCATGGAGATGGGGAACTCTTCCCCCTCCCCCCGGCGCGCGCCAAAACCAACGACATTCTGCGCCCACCACTCCCCCTATAGCGGTCGAACGCTACGGTCACGTGACTACGCGTCCTCCTTAACTTGGCACATGCGTTCCTGCCAAATTGCCCCCCCCCCTCGCCGCTGCCGCCGTTTCCATCCGGCTCTTACCTGCCGCTTGCGTTTACTTCACCTGGGCCGCGGCGCCCTGTATTTCTGAA
>NW_015269419.1:0-392 GCF_001447785.1 Gekko japonicus
GATATGTTGAAGAAGAAATAAAAGCACACACAAAAGAGATCAGGAAACTGGCCCCAAACCATAGAGATGGAAGGGTGTGCATGCAAACAGCTGGTCATAGCAAGCCCATCCAATCTGTCAGAGACGACGTCAGCTGGCAAGGGCTCTGCCCCCAGAAGATTAAGACCACAGCAGCACTGCATATCCTGTGGCATCTTCAGGGATCTCAACCTTGAGGGCAACTCGGTTTCTGGAAGTCTTGGTGTTCCACCCACTAGACATTATAATGCCCTGAATAAGTTGAATGGGTGTTCATCCTGAAATAGGCTTCGAAGAAACAAAAGCCCTGAGATGTTAAACCTACAGAGCAGATTTGCACTTGTGATCAGTGTCCTTTTACAGTTACTAAAACT
>NW_015269420.1:0-392 GCF_001447785.1 Gekko japonicus
TGTTCATCAGGTCACCTAAGCGCTGGAAGAATGGTCAGTGGTTGCAAGCTCAGACCCATGACTTTGGAGAAATGAAATAACTTCCGAGAAGCTGTTATTAGTAACGTACGTTGAGCCCTGGGCATTTTTCCCTGACTGAGATGGCCCACACCTGAGCTGGCAGCATTATCAAGGCTTAACGTGAGAATGGGATATTCCTTCACAGCTACTTCCATGAATTCAAAACCGCAGATGCCCAAACACAAGAGGGGAAGTGGTTGAAATCGGTGAGCCTGCCATTCTTATAAAGCGGCTCATCCTTAGGAGAGGGAAGAAAGCCACGACGGATCCCTTTGCAGGGCTATTTTTCATTTCCTTCTCCATCACCTGTCAGCTATGCTGCCATGAGGGTG
>NW_015269421.1:0-392 GCF_001447785.1 Gekko japonicus
TTAGCATCTGTAGTGAGATAAGAATCCTAAAGGTGACACCCTTGAAACTGGCAAGGCTTTCTTCCACATGCAGTTTGTATCAAAGCATCTCATGAATTCATGTGAGTTTAATTGGAGATCAAGGATGCTCAAATAGTTAGGGAAGCAAGCAGAGCAGTGTATCAGAAGGGGTGGCGTTTTAGGTCAGGTCGGATGGTCTCTGTCCAGCTCACAATGGGAGGGAGTGCCTCTCAGTGGTGTAGCAATACTGGCCAGTGTCTGGTGTGGTTGACATTGCAAGCAGGAGAAGTGTAACTTGGGAATCCGGCCTTGCACCTTATCTGAAACAGAAAACGATTCCTCAGTGATTCCTTGAAAATAATATAATATATTTCTTAGTCAATAATCTTTGA
>NW_015269422.1:0-392 GCF_001447785.1 Gekko japonicus
CTGTGGCGGAAGCTGCCGCCGAAGCAACTTCTAAAAAAATCTGCACCACTGATCAAATCTCCAACGGCCCGTCAGAAGCCCCGCTGGGCAAAAAACCCACCCGCTTTTGACCAACAACAGGCGGGCAGCAGGGAAGGTGGCAGCGGGTTCCAGAGCGGCCGTTGGCACCACGCCAGCCTTGTCGAAATGAAGAGGAGCTGCGTAGAGGGTGGTGCTCCTGTACCATTCTCCTGAAGTTCAGTGGGGGATGGAGCCTCACATCAGGGTGGAGCCTGAAAAAACTTTCGAAGAGAGTGGCTTCACATTTCATGGAGTGTACCCTGGTCGCCTCTGGTCTGGCAGGCCACGTGGTTTCTCGAAACAATGCCGAAACCAGGGCTATTTTTGGGCAG
>NW_015269423.1:0-392 GCF_001447785.1 Gekko japonicus
CCCTCCATCCCCTGCCAGTGGACAGGAGGGGACCCGGCAACCTGAATCCAGGTTCTTCTAAGATCTTGTGTGGTTTGACCCAAAGATTTCCAACCTATAAAACTGAAGCTTCAGTATCCCACAGACTTCCCTGTTCCCTCCTTGTCACGTGACGATGTAGAATTAAGCAAAATATATGATTAATTTTATATGGTACAAAACGCATAGATTGGAAGTCCCCCGCCCTTTGTAAAGTGTGGTCCACACACACTCCCAGGGTAGCCTTACTGGGGTCTGCCTGTCTGTCTCACACGCATTGCGCTGGACTTTAAAACAGGGAGCATGCAGGCAAAGATTTAAAATGATAGTAGTTGGACGCCATTAATCTCGAGCCATTCTGACGAGCGGTCTCT
>NW_015269424.1:0-392 GCF_001447785.1 Gekko japonicus
TAAAGACTGTGAGGAAGGCAGCGCTTAAGTAAAATGATAAAATAGTTATGATTGGATGTTTTTTATTGCTGTCAAAAAGATGACATGTTGGCTGTCTTAGTTAAGCAAATACGAGCCAAAGATGACCATGCCTCAGAAGAAATCTAAATGGTAAAAAAAGAAATTCTGCTGCTGCTCATAGCAGCAGCAGCTGGCAACTAGGGCCTATAGCAATAATACTGCTAATTCAGCCATAAATTGCTAGCAAAATGAAGATGCTGGGATATGAGACTGGAAGCAGGATTGCTATTCCAAGAGAAAAATCACACTGCTGCCCTCCTAATATGGGAAGCTATTTGCTGCCATGTGGCTTAGGCCAGTTTTAACCATGCCAAGAGAGCCAGGGTGGTGTA
>NW_015269425.1:0-392 GCF_001447785.1 Gekko japonicus
CAGGAAAGGTGTTGGTGGGCACCATGTTGACAGTGAGCACCACATTGGGGACAATGGGTCTATGCACAAAGGGCTGGCCCAGTAGCAGGATCTCACAGTGTATAGGGCTAATAGGGTTGCCAGATCCCCCGATGAAGGCAGGGGTCCTCCGCCACCAGGCCTTGCCCCCCACAGCCACCTATCCACTAGCCAGCGAGGGGACTTACCTGGAAAGAGAGAAAGACCAAGGCCTTGTGGCAGGAAGTGATGTCATCAAACCAGTGACATCCAGATGATACTCTATTATTTGGGCAAAACCTCTGGTAGATGTTGGATTTACTATACAGTTTTTGCCCAAACACTAGGGGGTTGCCTGGAAGGCGCAGGTGTGATGACATCACTTCCTGTGCAAC
>NW_015269426.1:0-392 GCF_001447785.1 Gekko japonicus
TTGCACCAATTGTTGCACAACCCTACTGGCTTTGGGAGGGCTTTTGAATTCTGTGTAAGTACAAGACCTGTGTTTGTGCAAGGTATTTCTTCTTTAGGGGATGTTCCTGATAGAAAGGAGCAAAGGCTTTGCTTGTACACTCTGGCATGCAAACAGGGCAGGTTAGGAAGTTTAGAGGAAAAGGCTATGGCTCCGTTCCCCAGTTTGCTCCACAGACTACCTGCTTTGTGGATGGGGGGACATTCCCTCCCCTATAGACAGCCTGTTTGTTTGCCCTGAAGGAAAAACAAGTAGTCTTAACAAGCAAGTAAAGCTGCAGTACTAGTAATAAGTAACCTTACTGTCCTGTTTCCCCCTTATTATATTAGAGAGAAAAACACATACACAAAATA
>NW_015269427.1:0-403 GCF_001447785.1 Gekko japonicus
ACACTTTTAAAGTGAAACCAGGCCTCCCCGGTAAAAGGGTCGTCACAAGGGCTATATGCATAAAAGTGCTATTTTGCATAAATTATTTGGGTTAAACACGGGGAAGGCGAAAGGGCTGTGCCCAATGCACTGTTATCTCACCACTATCTACCTGTGAGCCAGTTTGGTGTCGTGGTTAAGAGCAGCAGATTCTAATCTGGGAGAACCAGGTTTGATTCCCCACTACTTCACATGCTGCTGGGGTGTGACCTTGGGTCAGTCACAGTTCTCTCAGGGCTGTTCCCTCAAGAGCAGTCCTTAAAAGAGCTCTCTCAGCCCCACCTACCTCACAAGGTGTCTGTTGTGCAGAGGGAAAGGGAAGAAGATTGTAATCCGCTCTCAGACTCTGAGTGAAGGGCAGGGT
>NW_015269428.1:0-392 GCF_001447785.1 Gekko japonicus
TAATTGCCATGTATTACAATTCATATTGGTGTCCCAAGACTTTGCAATTCTATTACTATTATTCGGATCTTTACCGATCTATTTAGCCTTCTGACCCTGTCAGTTAGGGACAAGGTGAGCAACGGCTATTTTAAAACACAGATTCTCACATATTCAATATCCTTATCCCCCTGCTACCAGAAGGCTGGCTAAAATTAAAATGTCTTACATCATTTCCAGAAAATGCCAAGATCAGACTTTGGCTAACTTCCAGAGAAAGGGAGTCAAAAGCGATATCACAGCTGCTAAGGACACTTATGCAGCTTCAATAATTCTCGCTATATGCATCAAGGGCACCTTTCGGGAAGAAGCCCTTGACAGGCTCAAATGCCCACAGCAGTAAAGGGGGGGGG
>NW_015269429.1:0-392 GCF_001447785.1 Gekko japonicus
TATTGCTATTTTTATGACGGGCTTCTGCTTTTTTACATCTTTTAATCTCTTCTTTTAAAAAGCTTTATTGCCGGCTTTATGATTATTGTCCAGCTGCTCTGTTAGGTCTTTTTAACAATCGGTTTTATAATTGTTGGCTGTGGCTTGCTTTCCGTGCCGTTTGTGCGACAGAAAGACGGGACTGCGGATTTTCTAAACACCTAAAGCGCTGGATGTCCAAGTCAGTTTGACAGGCTGATAGGTTTGACATCTGATTTTTGTTTCTGAGGCACTTGATTGATTGTCAAGTTTGGCAGAAACTGGGAATGGGACAGTAAGGGTTTAAGGAACCTATCTCGTCAAACTTGTTGGCTCATCTTAGGATCAATCATCCTTTTTTAGACAAATTATGG
>NW_015269430.1:0-392 GCF_001447785.1 Gekko japonicus
CTGGAATCCTGACAGCGCCAGACGGAACAGCCCCCTCTCACCTCTTCAGGGATCCCCTTCTGTAGAGGTGGAGACATTATGGGAAAGGCCCTGGGCCACCCTAAGTGGTGGGATAGCCGACAGATGGCTGACTGGTGACCATGGGTGGCACACAGGGACGTATGCTGGGGAAAAGGGAAGCCATCCTGAAGTGTGTTTCTCCATGTTTGTGGAGCATGTGGAGACATAACAAACTGTGCCTTCAGCTCAAAAAAATATCAGTCTCTGACGATTCTTCTTCTTCACCCCTACCAACCACATAATTCCAGCACTAGACCAGAAGAACTGAATTTCCCAGTTGGGACAACAGGAGAGATACCACCAATGGACAAGTGGAGCAGAAGTGCGGTAAT
>NW_015269431.1:0-392 GCF_001447785.1 Gekko japonicus
TTTTTCTTTTGATAGCTGTGTATAAAATGGTCAGTAAAGCAAATTAGGTTCATAATTATCTTTACAACCTTCTGATTACCTGCAAAAATTGTAAGAATTTCTGGAGAATAACAATGTTCTTCCAGAAAAGTCATAATATTCCCTTCAAACATCAGTTCTGAAACATCACTTGCATCACAAGTGATAGCAAATCAGTGGGATTTTCCATTACCGGTCTGGCTGTGTAAACAGCACTGCCACAATGCCAGGTATGCTACAGTTACACTTGCAGGATGGGAAGAGACATTTTTATTTCCAAATTGGAAAAAAAGAATACGGAACAGTCAAATTACACTTGTAAATCACAAACGCTAAAACAGGATTTCAGTCATTAATAAGAAGGGGGCTATAAC
>NW_015269432.1:0-392 GCF_001447785.1 Gekko japonicus
ACACAAGCCTTGACCATTACCTGGTTGGTGACAGGTTTGTGCTTAAGACCTGGTTTGTTCAGGATCATTTCCAGCTGCCTGCGGTTGAAGTTGGATACACCAATGGATTTTGTCATGCCGGCATCTTTACATGCTTCCAAAGCCTGCCATGGGAAAGCGGAGAAACACAGAGAAGAGTCCCTTAGAGCAATTTTATAGTTATTTTCCAAGCGTGGATAGAGAAACAAATCAGCAAGGCTGATGGAGGAGGAAAAATAGAGAAGAACGAGAAGGGGAAGAAATACTCTCAAGCAAAGAACTGAACGTTAAAAAGTGGTTTAACAAATGCAGACTGAGAGCCACTGCAGTGTAGTGGTTCAAACTCTGAACTATGATTTGGGAGACCCAGGTTT
>NW_015269433.1:0-392 GCF_001447785.1 Gekko japonicus
AGCTGAGACCCCCCAGGCCCCCTCCCCCCCAAATCACCATCACCATTGGAATTGTCTACACTATCAGGCTGCATAGCACTCTGTTAATCTCCAAGCAATAATTAATTCTATGAATAAACATAACTTTCAGTTTTTATCCAACTGCCAGGCTGAAAAGAATGTGTCCAGAAGTATATGACATACCAGTTTTGACACTTTGTTCATATATTTTCCAGGTGCAAAAATTGTTGACCCTATTGGATATGAATGCCATTCAAGACTCCCAAGCTAATTGTTTAAGTGGTGGACAGAAACGAAAATTATCTCTTGGAATTACTTTGTTAGGAGAACCAAAGGTAAACAAAATACAAACACCTATTGCATATTTCACATATGTAGTTCATTTTCATTTA
>NW_015269434.1:0-392 GCF_001447785.1 Gekko japonicus
GATGATTGAGGAAGCAGAGAGTTACAGTGCTTTTTTACTTTAAAGGAAGAGACCGCAACACCAGTGCAGAAATGCTTCCATAACCCCTCTCACACCATCCCCCAAGACAAATCTAGTTTTTAACAAGAGCCATGGAAAGCTGACCTTAAAGGTGTAATGTGATGCAGGTTTATGGAAATCCTTCTGTTCCAAAGATCAGATAGACAGTCAGGGAGGACAAGGTCTTCTCTAGCAGAAATAGCTCTATAGGCCAACTTTTATCAATCCACTTTTAACTCCTTTCTTCTCCATTTCTATTTGGATTTCCCGTTATGGAAGACGCAGAAATGGATGTGCCATTCCCATCAGCACCTCATGCCCCAGGGTACTGAGAGCCAGTTTGGTATAGTGGT
>NW_015269435.1:0-392 GCF_001447785.1 Gekko japonicus
ACTCCTTGGCGGACTGGGTGTTACAATTGCTTTACTTCCTTAGAAACAAAAAGGGATGGTGTGGCTCCTCAATAAGAAATAAATGCATTGGAATCTAATAGCAGAGGTAACTGTATTAGACAGGTTTAAAATGACATTTTTATGGCTGCTGTGAATAGTCACTGTGCTCATCTGATTTTTTTTGAGTTTTGTGCATCTCGGATCTCATGGCCTTTTAACCCCTACTGTTCAAAATGTACCCTCTGTTTATTAACTTGGGAGGTTATATTTTCAGACCAACCATTCACTTCATCCATTTGATTAAATAGACTCTAGCCATGACAGCTTCCACTACAATAAATCTAGCAATCTTTAAAGGTGACATGATTCATTTTTGGTTTTGCTACAAGAGA
>NW_015269436.1:0-392 GCF_001447785.1 Gekko japonicus
CAAGCAAGGCAATAATGGAGCCTTACCCTCTAGGGGCAATCCCAGCACCCACATTTGGGACAGGAACACAAAGCGGTGATTACAGCATGGCAGAGAAAATGCTAGGAAGACAGAGAAAGAGTGGGTAGAAATGGAGGTGGGAGAAGAAAATGGGAGGGAGAGAGGAGAAGAACATGGGAGGTGAACAACAGTGGGAGAAAAGCCTGGGGGAAGAGAAAGAGAGGAAAATGAGGGGCAGGGGAGAAGGCTGCAAAGAGAGAAAGAATGAGAAAATGGGGGGAGAAAAACCTGGAAAAGAGAGGTAGAGGGGAGGTGGGGGTGGGAAGAAAAGCCTGGGGAAAGAGAGAAGGGGTGAAATGGGGTGGTGGCAGCTGGAGATCTGGGATTACAAC
>NW_015269437.1:0-392 GCF_001447785.1 Gekko japonicus
GGCTGCAAGTCGACAGCGTTTCCCACCACCATGCAGATGAGTTTCCAAACAACTTGCTGTCAGGTACTAACTGTAGGAAAGCCAAACGTGTTCGTTCAGTTTTTATTCCACCCTTTCCCCAAGGAGTTCAGGATTCCATATGTGATTCTCCCCTCATTTTCCCCCTCACAACCACACTGCGGAGGTAGGTGAGGCGTGAGAGCGACTGTCCCCAAACCACCCAACAAGCTTCCTGGAAGAGTGGGGATTTCTGCCTAGGTCTCCCCAGACCTAGTCTGACAGGCTAGTTGCTACACGATAGTACTTCTTCCCGGTTTGTCCAATTGGATTCCATGGACAACTAAAGATGCTGTATCTTGCTTAGAAGTGCCGACACTGTGGCTCAGTGTTAG
>NW_015269438.1:0-392 GCF_001447785.1 Gekko japonicus
ATGCAAGTTTCTTTTGGTGTTTTAAAATGCAAAATGTAACCAACAAGATAGTGAATTAGATTTTGAAAAAGGGAATGACATTTTAGTATGTCTTTGAGTGATCCTAGGAACTCAGATTATTTCTCAATCCTGTCATATTTAGGACTAACAAGTCCTGAGACTAATGATTTGATGATAGACATATTCTTCACATAATCCAAGCCACAATTTATTGAATTTATTGTTTTAAGAATAGCTTGCAGCAACAACATTATGAAGTTCTAGTCCTATTGGCTTTATAAGTGCATCTGAAACCACACACCTGGGGTTTGGTCAGATGCAGTATTATTTGTGTAGTTGAACGTTTGCACATTCTGTTTGTCACACACATCTAGCCTAAAATTCAGCTAATA
>NW_015269439.1:0-392 GCF_001447785.1 Gekko japonicus
AACTGCAGCTCTGTTTCAAGTCAGGCTGATCATCTTCTGACAGAATTCTTGAGCAGAAGGGAGGGACAGAAGGACTTGCCAAGCATTAAAAATGTATCAGAGCCACTTAAGAGTCAACTTCAAAAATAAAGCAGACCTTATCGGACAAGAGGCGGAGCTATTGCCTGCCACTTACTTGAACTAGTTTCTCATTTCAAGGGGAGTCAAACAGTGCAGAACCATTTGCAAGAGCAGTATCAACTTGTCAGCTTAACGAAGCCGTTTTCAACTGTTCTAAAAAACTCACTTTTGATCATAACAACTGAACCAAAGATTTCATTTAAAATGAGCAAGACCTTAACAGATACCTGACAAGTGGTTTAGCGATCTCTGAAGTATCTGGCTTCAGGAGC
>NW_015269440.1:0-392 GCF_001447785.1 Gekko japonicus
GCAAACATGTTTCCTTTACATTCTGGTACTTTTCCTTACAGTATACGAATAGCTTTTATTACAACAGCAATCTGCTTTTCTTTAAAGTGCGGTCTGACAAATGGCTTTCTTGCCAATTCCAGTAAATTATGCTTGGCATGTATACAGTGCCGTTCCTGAGCATTCAGCAGCATGACTGCAGGGGTTTTTGTACCACCCTTATAATGTAGGCCATTGTTTGTATCCTTATGTTGCACATTGGGAACCAAAGCCGAGAGACTGTGACTCACTTGAAATCACCCAGTGAGTTTGTGAGTTTTGTGATAGAGTGGCTGAATATAAATGTGATAAAGGTGAGGTTTGAGGTTGCAGCTTCCTCTTGTGCAGCCCATCACACATCATCAGACATAGTT
>NW_015269441.1:0-392 GCF_001447785.1 Gekko japonicus
ATGTTACCACAGGAGCTCCTTAGAGACAGGAGAGACATTGATGGTGGGGGATCTGTTGACATAGCTCAGGCCAGGGCTAGAAAGAATCATGGCCCCACTCCTATATGTCGCTGCACCTGCATTTCCCCACCGGCTCCAAATTTTATTGCTCCAACTCATGAAAATTCATTTTCTTCTAGGGCACAGTGACAGGCAAGGAGATTGAGCTGCAATCTCCAATTCCTCCAAGAGCCAGAAATGCTTGGGGGGGGGGGAGCAAGGCCATTATGACAACTCAGCCCATCAAGTGCTCTGGCAATTGGCTTTGGGCCTCCAGAGGCCCGGAGACGCAGAAGCAGCCTAATGAAACTTGCCTTCTGTGCAAGGTTCATCTCCTGGACTTTTTCTCCAGT
>NW_015269442.1:0-392 GCF_001447785.1 Gekko japonicus
TTTTTCTACGAAATGACCCCTGTGCAGAGCACACACTTCTTAACACAGAAATAGTCTGGGGATTTCCAGGGCCATTTTATGCAATGCAGAAGACAGGATTTTGTTCCTTGCCCATGGCATGTGTACATAATTCCATCATGCTGGAAGGACAAACAAGCAGCGACAGACTTCTGTTAACACAATCTTTGCCAACTGCTTGTTTTACCATTGATTACCAAGATCCCCCGTTCAAATACTCACTGCAGGGCTATGCCTGTTATCCAACTTGAGAATAGGACTCCGCTGTTCACCAAGAAGTACAATACTAATATGTAACTTGATAAGCTGACAAAGTTCTAAATCAGGAACTTGCAAATTACATGTCGTGACAGTACTACTAAGGTGCAAAAAAA
>NW_015269443.1:0-392 GCF_001447785.1 Gekko japonicus
CTGATTTCAGAATTGGAGCATGAGCTGCTTATTGCACCTTCATTTGCATCTTTCCTCTCCTCTGTGTTTGATCACACACTACAAGTAAGGATTCTTACATTATAGTACATATGATTATATGCAAAGACTGGAACAAATATGGTATCAGTACATCATAAAAAGAAACTTGATACAATTATACATGCAATCAGATCAAAATTGCTTTCTTCCAGGGTTTCATCAATCACACATTTGCACATGAACACTGGTATATTAGTGCAGACAAAGAATCTTGAGGCAGTTGATTTTTTTCAGTATTGTACCAATGCACGTACACACACACGTGCGTGAACATACATAGCTGCCTTATACTGAATCAGATAATTGATCTATCAAGGTCAGTCCTGTCTACT
>NW_015269444.1:0-392 GCF_001447785.1 Gekko japonicus
GCTCTTTTTCTACGAAAAGACCCCTATGGGGGAAAGTTCATTCACACTGAAATTAGGGGGTGGAATAGTTTTTAAAACTTCACAAACTTTGGAAACAGTCATTTATAAGCAAAAAAAGGCTGGTTTTCTGAGTGTAGATCAAAAATACCTTAAAATATCTATCTACTACATGCAAAATATTAATATTTCAGATACCAACCTTTAGTTTAGGATTACTTGCAACCTGACAATCAAATTGTGCCATAAAAAGTGGAACAAGGCTGTCAAGTGTAAACCTCACCATATTTTTGTGCTATCAGTTTTTCCTTTAAAAATATCCCTCTCACTAGAGTAAAAAGGTCCAAAAACAAACAAGTAAGGCATACTATACAATCCCAGATTATGCACAGACT
>NW_015269445.1:0-392 GCF_001447785.1 Gekko japonicus
TCCAAGTCCTTGCCAGGGTCTGCCCTGCTGAGCTTCCGAGAGGAGATCGGGCCCGCCTGAACGACCCAGGTCAGGGGTTAACCTTCGAGGTTCTTAATCAATCCCTCGATTCTCCTCCGCCTGCTTCCTCCCCTTTGCAAAACTTCGAGGTTGCCCTAACCACTGTGCGCTCCGTCCTCTTCCGGACCTGTGCCGATGGCTGAGGAGAAGGCCGTGTTGACTCGCAGCGGAGCGGGTGCTGCTGGCGAAGGTGGAGGCGAGGGTGAATCGGGGCTTTGTCCGGCTGCGGCTGCCAGCCCAGGCGGTGCCAAGCACCGAGGGGTGGCCGCGTAGTGGAGGAAGCCGGCGTAGGCCAACAGCAGCCCAAGAGCCCAGGAGGGAGCCGTTTTCCC
>NW_015269446.1:0-392 GCF_001447785.1 Gekko japonicus
GCTCTGCCACTGAGCCACAGCCCTCCCCCTCCCCTAACAGTGCCCTTACGGAAACAAAAAGTGCTATGCCACTGGTGACAGACAACACCTATGATGCATGGACATTATTTGGATCCCTTTGCTGGTGTCAGGACTCAGAAGTCCTATGGTATGTTCCCTGGCATGTCCTGGCTAAGCCTGGGTATGACCATGCCTTAAAGCCTGCAATGTTACGGTTAATTACTGTTGAATCCATTTTAAATACACAAAACTTGGTACCTTTAATATTCTTCTTCTCTTCTTCCTTCCCCGTCCCTTTATCCTCTATATCATGTCTATTACGATATGACTGTTTCCAAATGGGGTTTTCCCCCCTGCGTAGAATGCTGGGAGCTCCCAATTTAAATGGGAGC
>NW_015269447.1:0-392 GCF_001447785.1 Gekko japonicus
AGCTTAGAGGGAACACTGCCCCCCCCCTTGCCCAACCTCCTATTTCCAAAAGGAAGCAGCCAGCAGATGCCTCCGAAAATGTCAAAAGAACCCATGAAGGTAACAGAATCTTCTACTGCATACAGAGCAACTGATTCATGGGAATACACTGCCTCTACTGCCCGGGTTTCTGTTGTGCTGTTGTGGCTAAAACCCATTGACGGACGTGTTACTTTTTATCACTTTGTCAAATCCTTTTAAAAACTGCCCAAGCTTACATTATTACCATATCACAGAGCATTAAATCCGATAAGTTATCAAAGGCGTTTTTTATGAAGCACTTCCTTGTCAACTGTCCCAGCCTTACCATGAATCCTTTTAATTGGGCAACTATAAATTCAATCCTACGCAGA
>NW_015269448.1:0-392 GCF_001447785.1 Gekko japonicus
CTCTATGATTCTATGGGCGTAGAGCTATGCTGTGCTTTCAAAAATGGTACAGGGCAGCTTGTAGGTATACCCCATCCCCCAATGGCTTTAGCCTTTTCATGGCCTTTTTCCATTTCCCTGCTGATTGGCGCTGTAGTGTTATAGTGCAGCTGGGTTGGAAATAGAGTTACCAGTCCCCCATGGTGGATTCACTGCCGCTGCCTCTCCTTTTCTGCTGTCACTAAAAAAGGGGGGGGGGCTATTGAGGTGATGGCATGATGTCACCAGCAGGAAAAACACAAGGTGACATCAAATCTCTCTAGGAATCATTGCAAGTTCTATGGTAAAACCGATAGCTGCCCCCTCATGTCCTCCCCCGTGTCTCTCAGTGATTGCCAGGCTGGGCCTTGCAA
>NW_015269449.1:0-392 GCF_001447785.1 Gekko japonicus
AAGACTAGTCTTATGATTGGTTAGGGGCAAATGCTTAGTTTGACAAGAATAGGGTGGATTGTTTCTGATAGGCAGGGTGATCTGGTGAACACCGTGAGCATGAGGTTCAGTGGACAAAAGTTCCTGATCAGTTCATTACTCACTCGTGGTCGGTTTGAAAGAGGATGTCCGGAGTGTTGAGTGGCATCAAAGAAGGCTTTAGTCGTTGCTACGGGACGCTGGGTGAGGGAGATGAGGCTGGACACCCCTCACCACAGACGTGTGAAGGTGAGGATAAATAAAGCCAGCAATAAAAAGCTGGTTTCACTTAAAGCCAGGGTGGAGATGCCCAAATATGGTAACTGGGTAAGGGATGCCTAGTGCTAAAGGTAAAGGTGAAGGTCTCCCTTGCT
>NW_015269450.1:0-392 GCF_001447785.1 Gekko japonicus
CAAGTTGGAAGCAAAATACATTCAAAACAGAGCAGAACCAATATTCCATGTAACTGATTGTGCAGTGCTGGTTAGCTCATCAGAGGCCAAACGTTATTCACTATGATACCACAGCCTTGAGCATACAACTAAAATCTGTGAATGATCCATGTGTGGAGAGGTTGACTGTGACCACTCTACTGACCTCACCCTGAACTCCACTAACTGATTGGCTGCTTTGTGTATACACACAAGCTCTCTCCATAATCTGCAGTCTGAATGTTTACAGGTAATCAACTGTGAGATTGGTGGCAAGAATGCATTGGGAACTGGCCCGTAGCTACAGTGAGGCTATTGGGGGGATCCGCCCCCTTCCTTAAAGGACCAGTGTTAGCCTGATTGCTCTGAGTTAT
>NW_015269451.1:0-392 GCF_001447785.1 Gekko japonicus
TTCAGTATGCAGGTCATACTTTTCCTGAATGTAGCTCAAACTCATATCTTGGGGAAATCTCCCTTTTCTTCCTGATGTATTCTGTGTCTATCAACCAAAGAACTAATTTACACTCAATGCTCAACAGTTCAATGAAGATTGGATAAGTGGTACAGACCGTGGCGAGCTGGCTAGTAACAACATGTCTCAGCCTAGTGCACGGTTAACTCTGATATGCGATGTGCAAGACTTTAATTGTGCAGTAGAAGCTTTACGTTAGTGTGACATGAATGATTTTTACCAACTTGACAAACAACATACTACAACTGGGACATCAAATTTTATCATGTGTGGTAATCTGGGAGTTCCATTTAGCTCATGACAGAAGCAGAACTGCTTAGATTGTTTTTGTT
>NW_015269452.1:0-392 GCF_001447785.1 Gekko japonicus
GGGGGGGAAATTATCACTTATAAAGGGTTTTTTTAATAAAAAAAAAAAGAGCACAGAGATATTTGACATTTTGCAGCACTGAAAACAGAGTTCAGGATTGAACGGAAGATGGGAACGGAGGCACCATCCAGGGAAGGAGAAAGAAAGGACGCTCTGAGATGGAACCGGGGAAGGGATCGGCCCGCGTCCTCAATACCGTGTGCATTTATTTGCAAAGATCCAGAGCGGGGGGCATTAGAAAAGCAAACTGGTCTTAAACCGTCTTTTGAAAAAAGACCTGGAGAACAATTAAATCCCACGAGTGGGTCCGTGCTACAGAATACGGGCACGTCTAACCCGTTCAGGCAACACTTACTCTCCGGTGTTTGGTGTAGTGGGTT
This sequence comes from Gekko japonicus, assembly GCF_001447785.1. Taxonomy (NCBI): domain Eukaryota; kingdom Metazoa; phylum Chordata; class Lepidosauria; order Squamata; family Gekkonidae; genus Gekko; species Gekko japonicus. Next base: position 381 of record NW_015269452.1, read on the forward strand.
AAGTGCATGGAC
>NW_015269453.1:0-392 GCF_001447785.1 Gekko japonicus
CAAGCATCTCCGAGGAGGTTCTGTCTCCAAACAGCTACAACTGGACACGCTTCCTCCGGGAGCTCATCTTGCCCCGTTTGACTGAGCTGGAGGCACACGATTGTGATGCCCTGATTCTTCACGCCCTGGATATGAAGGATGCCAGCGTGGATGAACTCCTGGCCTCTCTACCTTGCATTCCCGCCACGCCGGACAAGCAGCTGAAGCACATTAACAGGTTGGTGCACCCGGAGGGCCGTGCTGCACCACTCTACGTGCCTGAAGACGGCCGTTTCCCCACCAATGCAGAGTTTCTGAAGCCAGAGAGGCTGTTGCGTTTGGTGCACCTTGGTATGACCCAAGACCAGGTCTCTGTGGAGGAGCTGATAAACCGAGCTAGAACTGTGGCTGAC